>NC_134404.1:20119650-20419650 GCF_038048845.1 Mixophyes fleayi | reverse complement strand
CCAGGGGTCTCTGCTCTGGGGCCTCTCCCCATATTCAGGCCACACAGTACTTACCCTTGCGCAGTCACCGCGCTCGTGCTCCCAGGCAAGGCCAGCACAATTGTTAGTAAAAAAAAGAAAAAGTAATTTCAAGTGTTAACAACCTTCCATTGGTCCCAAGACTAGATGACCTCTTCTGCTACAAGGAAACCATGAAACAGGTGACCTAATTTTAGCAAACTACTTGTTAAACATTTATTTATTGTATGCATTTAGGGGCTGATGTGCAGTTGGACGCAATGACAACGTAACTTACTGTTTAAAAAAAGCGCGGTAGACGAGCGTATTTCCGTACATATGCAGAGCCATACACATCTCGCCGCCTTCACATCAGCACCATTTGTGCCTGGTTTATAACAAGTTATAGTCATCACTAAGAATTTGTACCTGCAGGTGCAAAAGATACAACTCCGAGCCCCTTAGACTAATCTGCTGGGTACACACTACACTAAATTTCTCCAAATGTCGTTAACGATTTTACCAACGACTGGAAGTCCCGATCAGCAGCCAGTTCATGTCATACTTGCCGACTTTCTTCAGCTCCCTTGTGGGAGCCAGCCAGAGGACAGGGGTCGTGAGGGAGGCGGGATGGCCAAAATCGCGTCATTTTGGCAAATGCGTCATTTGACAGCGGGGGGGGCGGGGCTAAACGCAGCGATTCACCGGAAATCGCGGCGTTTGGGATCTAATTCTGCCCACTTCCCTAGGAAGTGGGGCACTTCCTAGCGAAGTGGGCAGAATTCGGGAGATTTCCACACTCGCCCGGGAGTCCGGGAGACTCTCGCAAAATGCGGGAGTCTCCCGGACATTCCGGGAGAGTTGGCAAGTATGGTTCATGTGTACACATTAAACACGTCTTACATTATTTACCTTCAGATCTGTTCCCTTCATCCGTCATAACCATCGGCTGAAAAGATGGTGACTCTGCACACTCCATAGAGATCTATGGACACTGGGCTTTGGAACGATAACCGTTCATTGTTGCAGTGGACACACTAATGCACTATGAGGCTGAACAGTCATTTATTGTGGGATTGGCCCCATAATCAGCTGAAAAGCCTGTAGTGTGTTCACAGTCTAACAGGACTTTACACAGAGAAGATATAAAACTTTTGCTGTTTACAACTAGGGCTCCTGGCGAGCCTATCACACTCCAGTCCGACACCCTGCACTGACAATATACGGATGAAAACATCTGTCCTTTATTGAGTATAATAAAGCCTCAGAACACATTATGCCAGAAAGCAGAATGTTACTTGCTTGATTAGATTACAGCCGTCCACATTAGCAGCGGTGAATGATCTTACGGCCCCGGACAACTAAAGGAGTCTCAGGTACTATTTGTATTTGTACAAATCTATTCTCAAATCCCTAGTACACTGCAAAATGGGCCGTTTCTACTTTTGAAGAAGTAAAAGAACCAGAGATGCTCACGTTGAATTAGTTATTTAAAGTAAAATCAAGGGTAAAGTTCTACAAGGATATAATTATGGTGTGAGACAAACATAGAAACAAACGATTCCAAGTGCGCTCTGGAAATTGAATGCAAACATTAGCAAGATCTCAGAAAAGGCAGAACACAGAATCCTTACAGCAGGAGCCTCTGCCTTCAGTTTAAAAAAAAAAGTCATTTAAAATAAGTAATTTTAAAAAGGGATTTTTGAAAGAGAACGTTAAAAAATCCACATCATTTATGGTATTAAATTCATTTGTAATAAATAACTGTGCTCACTGTGGTGCATTTTGCATCCGCTCTGCAGTAAACACAATCATAAAATAGGCATACATATATGTGAATGCTTTATATTAAGTAACACGCTAAGAACATGACTAGCGGAAATGTAGAGGAAGGTATTGCATCTTTCAGTGTTACCAAGTTTAAAGGCATTTTCACCTCACTTGTTGTGTTGTTTAATTGCGCCTAGCACGAGGATATGTATACAACCAACATTTTATTATTATTATTACCATTTATTTATATAGCGCCACTAATTCCGCAGCGCTGTACAGAGAACTCACCCACATCAGTCCCTGCCCCATTGGGGCTTACAGTCTAAATTCCCTAACATACACACACACACACATACAGACAGACAGACATACATACACACACACAGACACACACACACACAGACACACAGACACACACACACACACACACACACACACACACAGACACACACACACACACACAGACAGAGACAGACAGACACACAGTCTAGGGTCAATTTGTTAGCGGGCAATTAACCTACCACTATTTTCTACCGACCATTGTTTTCTGATGTTAGTCTGTGCAGGCTATGAATAAACGTAGGGATTTGTTTCTGCAAGCTCTTTGCTCGTCCTCCGTCATATTTTCATTTCCTACCTGGCCTAGCAATGCTCCCAATGAAATTTCCCTGCAATTTGGCCATGCTAATAACCAAGTGCATTGTGGGAAGATGATTATATCCCAGTGAGACTGAGAGGAGGGTTCTGAGATACAATAAAACGAAAAACTATTATCAAAATACTTACCGCCATTTTCCTGAGGTCCATCGATGGCAGCATACAAATGGTTTAATTTTTTCCAAATGCAAATTAGGACAGAGCCCAGCTCTAAAACAATAATTGCTCCCTTTTTTGTTCAAGTTCCACCCTTTGTAAGTTAATAAGGAAGTGGTCATGCCATTATAATACTTATGAGATCAAAATCCTGCGCCAGAGACATTTGAAAACCGCCAAGAAAACAAAAACAACAGCACTTTTGCCAGCTACAAATCTGTAATTTGAGTTTCCGCCCTCCAAGCAGCTGGATAGTAAATCCTGCAGTTTGAGGGTGAAACTCGTTGGCGATGTTTCAGGATTGTGCAGGCAATGTAAAAGAGCCCTAATGAGACATGCAATCTGACGTCCTGTCTACGTGGTCGGTAGGATTATGTGATAGCACGAAGCAATAACGCTTTTCTAATCATCCTTTAAAGGTCACAGCCAGACCTGGAACAGATGTAATTACTTCAGATTATTAAATGTGGATGCACCGTGTTTCTGCAGCTGTAGTCTTTTCAAATAAGGAATACTTTCCTATTAAATTAATCGATAACTTGAGTTCATCTTAAAAAGCTATTTTCCTAACTTTATATCATATGGCAATGAGAATTTAACAATTCTTAATTTGAAATGTTTTGTTTTTCTTGCCCTCTGTTGAGGAACCTGTGAAGTTTTTAGCTCCGTAGTATTTAAGGGACTCTTATGAGGCGCACAAAGTGAGAGAAGGATGGGGTATGGACTGGTAGGGTTTCCTCAGGAAGTTTTGTGGCATTTTTAGGGTTCTCTACAATAAAATAGATTAGGAACCACTGCTCTAGAGTAAATCAATTGCACAAAGCACTATTACACCCACATATTACACTGTACACCCCATACCATGGGCATAACAACATAGGTAGCAGTGGAAGCAGCTGCTATAGGGTCCGGATCCCAATTGCCATCCCCTGTGAGTGCTGTGTTCAGAGAACAATGGCGCATTGTGCGCAGTCCGTTGTGGAGCCAGCACTCTACGGCATCAATGCTCTGCTCCAAAGATAAAGGTAACCATTCACCCCGACCCTTCACAACAGGCAAAAGTTACACCTCTTCTGGAGATGTCTCCAGGTCTACCCAGAACGCATCCACATGGGTCGTTATATACTTGTACAATTTATATTCTACTATTATAAAGTCTGGTGTCATCTTGTGTACAAACACAGGGCAATGAAGCGTATTTTTACACAGAGCAGATGGACTTATATCCAACCTGAGTAGGGAAACTGTACTTGGCACCAATGAAAGGGCAAGTCAAAATGGTACTAAATGAGAAGAACTTCTAAGTCCATAAGGTCAGGGTAGGCCTCAAGGAACTATGGTCAGGAACAGTAATTTCAATCAACATTCAGGTAGATAAAAAAAAACTATAACCGGCACCTAAGTGATATCAGGCCTGGACTTATATAGGCACACGTCACTTTAAGGGCGCACACGTCACTTTAAGGGCGTACATAGATTCAGCCATCAGCGTGCTTAAGAAGATGCTATGCAGGTAAGTACAGTATCTTGCAGGAACATCATTTCCACCCTATTATACACACCTAAAATCTTGGTCACCAAATTGTCATGCTGCCGAAAGCGACTAGGTCACCTTTGCTAGTTCTCTATGTTTCGCAAAACTTTTGCGCAATTGTAACTTTTAGGAATATCAGAGAAACTAGGGTTAATCTTTATCCATTGAGTACCTGCAAGTTTTCCGTCTCCTGACACTGTACATAAGTCACATTTGCGCCAACACACCTGTCAGGGATACTCTGGCTACTCTCTGATTTAATATCTTATCATATATTCCAACAGATACAATATATCAACTCTATTTTGTCAGGAAACCACTCCTGAACCCCTTTATTTGTCACAAACAGCCCTCTGCGCACTCGTGATTTGGAAGTTTACTGTAAGGGAACACACAGGATTCCAGACCAAATCTCACACTCACCTCTTTCTCTAAGGCTACAGATTTACTGGTCCCTTTCCCAACACAGACACCCGCTTCCAAACCTCTCCGTCAACTGCCACCAGCTACGTATAAGGCCCATAGCAAACCTATTACTTAATCACCCAATTGAGCACACTCGGTGCTCTGGTAGTTAAACAGTTAACCCTTGACACTCTGGTATCTAAAGAGTTAACCCCAGCCAAGCAATCTCTCTTCTAAACAGGCAATGGATCTGTTTAGTGCAATAAAGACAGAACTATTAAATTGTTAGATTTAATAGACAAAAGGTACAATGCTTACAGATAATAAAAAACAATTAGATAAATATTTGACATACAAATAAAAAATTGCAAACAGTTATAAAAACAAATGGGATGAAAGTACAGAGTATAACTTAAGTATAATAATTTATAAGCCTGGGGGTAGGCAGAAAAGATGAACAGTACTTCAGTTAGATTAATCCCCAAGAAACTGTTGTAACTGGTCTCAGCTTTTAAAGACACCTTTACACCTTTCCCCACCTCCAGGGGGATTGTGATCTAATCACCATGTTGCCTTATTTACTACCCAATTCTACTATGTAATCTAACTTTTCTGTGGAATGTCACACAAACCCAATTTTATTATTAATAGATCCCCTATGAATTTACCCATCTATTGATACCAAACAGGCCTAGATTCAAGGTATCAATTGAGCTTATATTCATTTCCTCAACTTCTCGGTGTGTCAGAATTCTTAAATTGACGTACAAGCTGCCCTTCATCATGCCGTTCAGGAATATGTGGTTGATCATTATTGTTATTGATTTTAAGTGGCAAATTTGAAACTGAATTATTTTTGTCTATATAAAATAGTCAGCACATGGTTTCCTTGAGCCAGACACCATGCTGAGCGGTTCCTAAAAGTCTACTCAGGTGTCAAAACTCCATCCTAGGCCAGGATATAGCTCACCGCAGGGGCCTTTGAAGCTGCCACAGGCGACACTGCTATCATCTAACACTGGGATGTGCAGAGCCACCAAATACACACACAACAGATTCCCTGACTTCACATTTTACATTTTATTAGCTCAATTTATCAATGGATTAATTTGATATACCATATTTACACTGCAGTTATGATTTAGGCCTTATTCCCCACAATAATGTGATGGTTAAACCTGTAAGTTCTCTGTTCACAAAAAAACCCATAATGTATTTTGGCTACACTTTCCCCCATTCCGCCTCTTCAACAGTAAGGGGTTGCAACCGGTGGCAAGATGTGTCTCAGGCTTCATATGGACGCAGACGTAATTAATGCTTTTTACACGTGCAAGTAAAATATGCATTATATGCAGAATATCGCACTTTTACAACTCTACATGACCCCCAATGTTTATAATTAAATGTAAAATGTTATTTAAGGACTTCAGGAGAAAGTTAACTTATTTAATAAAGTTCACATTGTTCTTCCCTGTACTTGCTGATAGGTATAATATATTATTTAACAACATGAAATGAAATATGTGAGATGAAAGAGAATTTATTTTCAGTTCTCTTCATCGGTTTATGACATAGAAGGAGACATAACTTCTTCTGTTATGGAGTGATAGGTTACCTACACTTTTCTTAGCTATAGTGGGTATTAAGGTGACCGTTTGTTAAAAATCTTCTTTTCACACCAAAAGTATAATTTTTATCGGGTCTTATCGTGACAACTTATTATTATTTTACTCAGCCTGGCGCGGAGGTCATTACAGGGCGTTTTTCCAGGCCCCTGGATTTCAGTTCTGCTGCTATAAGAAAAAGTAAAAGTGAATTGAAATCTTTGATGATCATGAAATTAAGTTGATTTCTGGTTTGAAGTAGAGATGCTCAGGCTCAGTTCTCCGTGAACCGAACCATCGCCGATCTAAGTACCGAGCCGAGCTGGCTAGGTACTTTCGCGCGCCCTCAGGAGTGACAACGAGACCAAACGTCATTGTTGCGTCGTAGGATCTCACGATTTTTTGATTCTGTAAGCACAGCCATCCACGGCAATCCAGTGACATTTCATAGAGAGGCACAGAAGGGGTAGCACGGTTCTTAGCAGTCTCTAGTGCAGTTGGGCAGCGTCATATCTAAAACAGAAAGAGGAGGGGTATCAATTTTCTTAAAAGTATCCAGTGGCAACAGTTGGTTGGGGAATTCTGTGTACCCAGAACAATGTTTTATTCTTACCTTCAATTACGAAACGCCCTAAACACACAATTTAAGAGGAAGACACTGGTGAAACTGAGGAAACAACTACAGGCCCTGGGTTATAGAGGTCTGATCTCTCGAATGTACTCATGTCTTTTGTATGAATCCACTGTAGATGATTTGAATGATTTGAGGAATCAGTGGGAAGTAGATATTGGCTCTTCATCAGACAAGGAGTGGGGAATGGTTACAGACAGTACTAACGGTTATACGTCATCATTAAAATTTCAACAAATACAGGTGTTTATCCTACACAGGGCTTACTTTACCCCTATTAGACTGGCAAAATTTCGTCCGGATGTTACCCCTAACTGCCCGAAATGCAATTCGGTGAATGCTAATTTTTGGCACCTTCTATGGGAGTGTCCATGTATACAAATCTTCTGGCGCAGGGTTAGGCGATGTATCCGGGTTACTGGAATTGGAGTGCCTCTTCGTTCACCGGCCACTTGTCTCTTTGGGCTCCGTTTGAAGGGTAAAGTTAATAAACTGGCAAAAATGTACATTTTTCACAGTTATTGATGTTGGCTAAGGTCTGTATAGCGAGGCTGTGGTTGGCCCCGACGAGTCCCACGGTTAAACATTGGAAGGCACTGGTCAATACCACCATAAGGCACGAGAGATTTGTCTATACTAGCAGACAGGCTCTGAAGGAATTTGAGATTATATGGTACAGATGGTTAGAGTCTCCATTCTATCCTTTGTCATCTAGTTCAGATGCTCCGAGTACTTAAATGTATGGCTCCCACAGTTCTTATAATAAATATCTGAGTCCATATGGTGAACCCTGCATGTGTAACATATCAATGTATGAGCATTCACGATGTATGATCCTAATGAGTATAGCACATATACACTGTTATTATGCTTTATTGAAGTCTTGTAAACTGCGTCATTTAATTCTGATATGTATGCGATTGTTTTTCTTTTCTTTTTTGTTGTTTGGTATATTTGTACCTTGAAAAATTCCAATAAAAATACTGGATTTAAAAAAAAAAAAAAAGTATCCAGTGGCATTTTACTGAGTTACAGCTCACACAGAAACAGGAGAGGTCCATTGCTCCATTGCTAATTGCCATTGCTGAAATAGAAATAATAGGGCTGTCAGTGTTCTTCAAAATCTGCAGTCACATTGTACTGTGCCATAGCTCTCCCACAGAGGTGGCAGTGTTAAGTGCTGAAACAGAAATTCAAATATTAGGACTGCAGTGTTTTTAAAAGTCTCCAGTGACATTCTACTGTGCCATTGTACATAGAGAAACAGGAGGGGTGGCAGTGTCATTGTCACTCTCCAGTCTCCAGTCACATTGTTCTTGTCACTCTCCAGTCTCCAGTGACATTGTTCTTGTCAATCTTCAGTCTCAGTGACGTTGGTCACACAGAAACAGGGGTAGCAGTGTTCTTGTATCTCTCCAGTCTCAGTCATGATGATACTAATCTCTCTACATCATGTGCTAAAGTCTTTGTGCAAGTGCATAGTGGTTTTAAGTCAGGGAAACAAAAATGGAAAAAACAAAGCTTGTACCTCTTTAAAGAAAAAAACACCTCTCTAATAAAGGTGAAAGTTTCCTGTAGAAAAACATACAATTGCCAACATGTCATTCTACCTAAAATATTAACAAGCATATGAGCATCAGCAAGCTCCCTTCTCTCAGCAAGATCCCAGCACCTGCAATCTACACTGTCATCAGCCTCACCCTCATCAGTGTGTACATCATCCTCACACAATACTAATTCATCCCAGCTGGAATCCACCATTACAGAAGTCTCTGTACAGTACTTTGATATAATTGCCGGTAATGGCCATCCCCATGGAATTTGTAGTTCATTTTACGACAGAGCTGTCACGATTGGGAAATTCTTTTACACCAGACCAAATGTCAAAATGTTGTGCTGACTCATCTGCATCACCACTGGGTGTCTAAGAAAGCTAAGTTTTTTCCTATCAGTTGCCAAAGAAACTGAGGGAGGATTATCGTCATGTCATGTACCACTCGAGCTGTCAGTTTGCTGACCAGGACCTCATTGCATCTCTTGAGATCTAGGTCAGCTGGAAAGAAAGAGAAGACATAGCTCTTAAACCTTGAATCATGCACAGTTGCCAAAATGTAGTGATCTGATTTCAAATTGTTGATAGCTCTCAGATCCTGGCAAAGCGAATAAAGTACTTGATCTACAAGTCCTATATAGTTATCGGAATTGCTTAGTTTCATCTCCTCCTTCAATTTCTCTAGCTGCTTTTCCAAAAGTCTAATTAGGGGAATCACTTGACTCAAGCCAACAGTGTCTGAACTAACTTCACAGCTTCAAATCAAAAGAGGAACTGCGCTCAACTCCAAACGGCAAGAGCAGCAAGAATTCAGGAATCCCTTCCTGTGTACCAAGCAATGTATAACAAATAAATGCGCTCAAATTGCCTAGAACATATCTATAATGTAAATAGTAACTATTGGTAGAATAAGATAGTTGACATGAAATGGTGCAGAATTGCAAAAACTGTGAATTTAATTGGCATAAATAAACATTCCAAAAGAAAAAGGAATGAGTATTGTCAACAATAATTAGATATTGATAAATGAATACATACATGAAATGAAAATAAAAATAACAATAAGAGTAAAAAAAAAAAAAAAATAAAGTAAAAAATCCGGAAAGTGCAAAAATCTAGTCCAAATAGATGCACTAATAAAAGTCCTGGTAAAAAATGGCTCAAAATGACCTAATAAAACAAACAGCAATAGTCCCAAACGGGGATGCAAAAACTGTCCAGATACCTGATATGTGCTGCGGTCATCCGGCAAATATCACGATGGTAGACAGGGTGAAATCAGGAAGGCTAGCGGTGGAGCTCACAGGAACCGATAATAACTGTGTCCCTAGCGATGCTGCAGTGTGATGATGGAGAGCCTGGCGTGCGTTCCACAGTGGAACGCATGAATCGGATATCCTGATGACGTCACGATAGTGGGCGTGTCCCAACGCGTTTCATCTGCAGGAGCAGATTTCTTCAGGGGATGTGGTATGAGTTGGTGATCTAATGAGCTTCCTTATATATTGTCAATAAATGATTGTTAAATAAAGTGTAATTGAGAATTCATTACTAAGCCTAATCAGAAGGGCTTGATTGTCCATTGTAATAAAATTTAAACACCAACCAAGTCACATGAGTATACATGTAATAATACATCTATCATAAACAAAGTGGTAGTTATAAATGTAAAAAATGTAATTACATAACCAAAGATTAATATAAGCTAATTGAAATCCCTAATAGTGATTGGTATAACAGATTATATTGGTAACATTAAGAAAAATAATAAACATATAAAGGCGACCACAATCATACCATAGGAAATAGTTCTAACATATAGTAAAACTCCATTTATTTCTGCATAAAACTAAAATGTTTAATTGGACTGATAACAAGTCAGAATGATACTAATAATTATTGTAAATGTAAGGCTAATACATACATGACTGATGCTTAAAAACCTCTATGACTAGCTAGCCTAAATGATGACAGTATTAACTGCTAAGATAATTTAAATGAATGGATGAACCGATTCTAATACGTTTCTATGTTTATATACATGAGGCTAGGAATATCAAAAATAAGATGAGTGGCAATATTGGCCATAATTAAAACACATAAAGAGGCATCCTATCAAGGTAAGTATAAAATTGTAAAAGATTACCTACATACTGGTTTAAGGAAACACTACATCATGGTAAGCGAGAGGTGGCGTGTCCTGCCACTAATTGTCACTATATTGGGATAGATCTACTACATGTTTACTACTGTACTGGATATTCCCGGGAGGTCTCCCATCCCAGTACTAAGCCAGCTCCAACCTGCTTGGCTTCCAAGGTCGGCGGGGATTGGGCATCACCAAGGTGGTATGACCGTAGTTTGCATGGAGATACTTTACCCAAAGGGACAATAGGGCATAGACACTACATATCCACGACTCGCAACCAATGTAGATATGGTGTTTCTAATAATAAAGACATATTCTATATTGAAATGTCGAATTCCATATTCAGTCCTCGTGGTGTTAAAGTGTCAAAATAGAGGATCAATTTACTTTCTTCTCTATTAATGTTTTTAATGGGGTCCCCTCCTCGCCAGTTATTGTATACACATTTGATACCCAGAAACTCCAACCCTGTAGGATCACAGTTGTGTTTAATTTTAAAATGGCTGGAGAGGTGGTGTTTATGGAGCCCATTTCTTATGTTCCTGATGTGCTCACCAAATCTGACCTTTAAAGGTCTGATTGTTCGGCCAATATATTGCTTACCACATGGGCATTGTATGAGGTAAATGACGTTCTTGGTGTTACACGTAATAAAGTCTCTGACTGAGTACTTTTTTTGATTGTGAGATGAGTAGACCTCAGTAGTTCCTTGGGTACTGTTATAGTGGTAAAAGCCTGGTTTCTGTATATTTTTAGTCAGCCAGTTGGTGTGTACAGTGTTGTCTTTAATGTGATTTTGAACTATAACCTTCTTGATATCTGGCGCTTTCCTAAAGACTACTTTGGGTTTAGCTGAAATCAGAGGACCCAAGGTTTCATCCTTTTGTACAATATGCCAGTGTTTGTGAATAATATGTTTCAAGTGGTTCGCTTGATTAGAAAAATCAGAAACGAAGTTGTGACGCGGTGGGTCTGACAGCCATCATTTTCCCCATCTGTCATTTTTAACACTTAGAATGAAAGTTGCTTGTGCTTAGTTGAACACTGGGTTGCTTTAATTTATTAACCTCATTTGTTACATAATCTAAGTGTGTATAAAAACCTATGAGATGGACTTAAGTTAACCATATTATTCTTAAATAAAGCCAGGTGGGTTACATGTATTCATCTGAACATTATATCGGATTACAACATGGTGGATGTACTGTTTCCTGACCAAGGCATCACCTCCCTCTTACAGACAGGAAGCTGAGAGTAGCTGGAGCCCCGCTGACATCACAAATGATTGGAAAGGGTTAAAACAGGGAGGCTCTCTTACTTAACCAGGAATAAGTCAATCAGCAACTGGTTGAAGCAGCTATTGTTCCCCCTGGAACTGTGTCAGACTCCTAGTCTCCAAAACAGCAGGAGGGAAAGCCATGAGGGAAGGACAGCTCTCCACTCCCATCTCCATCCCACTCATACCTCCCAGCCAATCCCAGCATCTGTGACCTGTGGATAACCCTGCAGGGAGGGATTCCACACATGGGAAATGTTGTCCCTTTAAGAAGACCTGCAGGAGAGACTTCTGGGTGTGTGGGATTTTTGCTTCTAGAAGCTACTGGCGTTGGAGTTTCGGCTGCTGCCCGTGTGCTGAGGATTTTACCTGGGAGTATTGTGGCTATTGGATTACAAGCTTTTCCTGGACTTGCAGACTTGTTTGCTCTGCCTGGCTTATTCTATTAAACACGGACATCATCCTTCCCCTATAACTTGGACTGGTAAAGAAAACCTATTTTCGTTATAAACAATTTAGGGTTATTGAACACTGTGGTGTTACTGGGTGATGGTTGAAGTTTGGTGAACACTGGGTGTTGTTTGAATTATGGTTTGATATATATAAGCTATTGTTTGCAGTGAGCTGTAATAAAGATGTCGTTGTATCCACACCTTTTCTTTGCCTGTGTGATCCTGAACCCCTTGATACCAGGACTTTCTTCTGGGTTCCTACCCTAACATCCTGGTATCATCACAGAAGTATATTTGGTTATTCACAGGGACTGCTCTTTTACAAGGATTGGGTTGTAAAGGTGTTTTATATTTGAGTAATTTATTTCGATCAGTATTTTGAAGCTTGTTAAATGCTGTGTCAATGATACGATTATCATACTGCTTCTCCTAGAATTGTGACTTGAGTTCAGTACCCTGAGTGATATAATCCTGCAAGTTACTGCAATTGTGTCTAATCCTCGTGAATTGACTAAAAGGAATGCTTTTAAGCCACTGTTGATGGTGATGGCTAGTAGAAAGGATATAACTGTTGACATCAACTTGTTTCCTATATGTTTTGGTTGTTATACTGTTATTTTGTATAAAAATTTCTAAATCAAGAAATTCTATAGATGACTGACTATAGTTGGCAGAAAAATGTAGGCCATAATTGTTGGTATTGATGTGACTGAGAAATTGTAAAAGAGAGGTTTCTGACCCATCCCATATGATGAGGATGTCATCAATGTACCTATTCCACAGCACTAGGTTTGCCTCCCAGCTATTATTTGACCAGATGTTATGATTCTCCCAAAAACTCATATAGAGATTGGCATAGCCGGGGGCAAACCTAGTGCCCATTGCGGTCCCTTGTATTTGCAAGTAGAATTGGTCCTGGAACCAAAAATAATTGTGTTTCAGAATTAATTCAATATTTGTCAATATGAATTCTATCTGTCTGTTGTCCAATGTATGGTCTTGCTCTAAAAAGTGCTGTATGCTAGTGATACCTAAATCATGTTCAATAACAGTATAAAGCGAGGTTACGTCACACGTAACCAACCGGTATCTTGAATTCCAGGTTATGTCTTGTAAAATCTGTAGAACGTGTGTAGTGTCTTTTAAATAGGCTTTTTGGGTCTGAACTTAGGGTTGTAGGTATGTATCTAAATAATGTGAAAGATTTGCTGTTATAGACCCAATTCCGGAAATAATTGGTCTTCCTGGTGGTTGTTTTATGTCTTTATGAATTTTGGGAAGGTGGTAAATGACAGGAATAATAGGATGGGAATTATAAATGTAATTGTATTCATGGTTAGAAAGAATTCCCATATCTCTACCATGAGTGAGAATCATTTTGAGTTGATTGGAATATTCTGCAGTTGGATTGGTATTCAGTAACTCATAAGTAGATGAATCGGATAATAATCTGTATGTCTCTTTGATATAGTCACTGGTATTCAGGATCACTATACCCCCACCTTTGTCTGCCGGTTTTATAGTGATGTTTTTGAGGTCTTGTAATGGTTTAAGTGCCTGCATTTCTGTTTGGGTCAGGTTGACAGATTTGTTCTTATGTTTGTTAAAAGTGATGGCATCAATATCTGCTAGGACTAAGGTTTCAAATGTATCTATGAGGCTACCTTTTAATTGTCGGGGATAAAAATTGGATTCTGGTTTTAGGTCAGTATGTTTATATGTATCACGAGATGTTGGGATTTCACGTTCCAAAGGGGTTTTAGCGTAGTATTTTGTAAGGGTTAATTTTCTAATGAATCGTTGAACGTCTCTATAAGTGTCTTTATTTTATTTTATTTTTATTTTTATTTTATTTTTACTCTTATTGTTATTTTTATTTTCATTTCATGTATGTATTCATTTATCAATATCTAATTATTGTTGACAATACTCATTCCTTTTTCTTCTGGAATGTTTATTTATGCCAATTAAATTCACCGTTTTTGCAATTCTGCACCATTTCATGTCAACTATCTTATTCTACCAATAGTTACTATTTACATTATAGATATGTTCTAGGCAATTTGAGCGCATTTATTTGTTATACATAACTTCACAGCTGACTACTTAGAGTGGTTTCAGCACCTTGCACAACAAGGAAAGTATTATCTACTGTGCTGGACTAAAGTACATTCCCCTTCAAATTCGATTCTTCTTGCAGTAGCTGTAATTTCCTACATGCTGTTGCACAATGCCGAAAATGACCCGAATTATTTCTGGACACAGACAGCATCTCCTGCATGTCTCTGTCATTTTTTGAAAAGCTCGGCACCACCAAGTTCATTGTGTGAGCAAAACAGGGAATGTGATGGAATACTCCCAGCTGTAATGCTCTCACAATATTGGTGGTGTTATCACAAATGGCATATCCTCAGGAGAGTCCAAGCAGGATAGGCCATGTTGCAATAACATCCCTTAGTTTTTCTAATAGGTTGACTGCGGTATGGCTCTTACTGTAACCGGTGGTACACAAATGTAGGATACCACTTTGCATTTCCTACAGGATTACTCTGATGAATTCTTGAACGTTAGTCCCACTGCTGCTGCTGATGTTGCTGGGGTTGGATCTTCAACCCAGAAGTAGACCAAGAAGAAGATTACTAGTAGTTTACAACAATTGACTGTTAAACAATCCTTTGCAAGAGGAAGCAAGTATGAAAGCTGTCACCGAGTTGCAAAGAGGATCACAGACGCCATGGCGACTATGCTAGTATTAGATCTGCGTCCAATATCCACAATTAATGCAGCTGGTTTTAGACAGTTAATTGAGGTCCTGTGTCCCTGTTACCAAATTCCATCACAACAATTCCTCACCTCTACCAGAAGGTTCCATAAAATGTAATTATTGGGCTACAAAATTCCATTATACCCACAGATATGTCGACAAGCGGAACTGGGTAAACTAAAGATTATATGACTGTGACAGCCTACTGGGTTGGTGAATTGTCTTCAGCAGCAGGAACAGCAGCAACATGTACCTGTAACAGATACTGGATTACTATTACTAATCTTGATTATCGCTGGCTTACCTGAGGCGCGGAGTCTAACGATCTCCCCGGTGTTCACCAAGAACCGCCGCAAGGCGGGGTGGGCTTCGCTGCCAGGAGTCGCATGTCGTGGTCCTCAGGTTCGCCCCAAGATGTAGTGCAGCGGAGAGGAGCAGAAGATGCGGAGTCAATCAAGCCGGGTCGGTACACAGGAATGGAGTCAGGCAGAATCAGTAGGCAACTCGGAGTCAATCAAGCTGGGGACGGTACACGGGACACAAAAGTAGAGGGATAGTCAGCAAGCCGGGTCGGTACACAGGGGTTGGAGAGCCAGGATAGTCTAACAAGCAGAGATCAGAACACAGGAAGACACAGGAGACTGGAAGACTCAGCAATCCACGAAGCACAGGAGACAGGAACAGGTAAGTGGTAACTTGTTGCTCTGACAAAGCTGCAGTGTCCAGGTGAGCTTAATATAGTCTGTGGATAGTAAAAGCCGCCTCCCAGCCATGATCATGTGACCACCCAAACCAGGAAGTGCTGCTGTACACAGAGACAGGAAAATCAGCAGCATGAAAGCAAGTAAGTTTGTGACAGTACCCAACAACACCAGATTATTCTGAGGCAGGCTACTCTGTGTATCAATCTGTGTACAACCTGTTTGAAAAACTAAGGGATGTCTTTGCAACATGGCTTATCCCGTTTGGACTCTCCTGAGGATATGTCATTTATAATAACGCCACCAATATTGTGAGAGCATTACAGCTGGGTGAAATCCATCACACTCCCTGTTTTGTTCGCACAATCTACTTGGTGGTACAGAGCTTTAGAGATAAATGACAGGGACGTGCAGGAAATGTTGTCTGTGGCCCGAAAAATGACAGGGACGTGCAGGAAATGTTGTCTGTGGGGCATTTTTGGCATTCTGCAACAGCATGTATGAAATTGCAGCAGCTGCAAGAACAATTTATTTTGTCCTGCCACCAACTGAAGCAAGAGGTGGTAATAAAGTGAATTGTGGTAACAAGGAGGAATTCCACACTTTATATGCTTGTGAGGATGGAGGGACAGCGAAAAGCCATCCAGGCTTACTCCACAAGCCATGACATTGGGAAAGGAGGGGAATGTATTTTAGTCCAGCGCAGTGAAAAATACTTTCCGTGTTGTGCAAGGTGCTGAAATGATTCAAAGTAGTCACCTGTGAACTGAGTTCAGACAATGCTAGCTTCAGAAAAGTGATTGCCTTAATTAGAGTTTTGGAAAAGCACTTTGAAAAATTGAAAGATTAGATGAAACTAAGTATGTCGGACTTGTAGATAAAGTACTTTAATCGCTTCACCAGAGTCAAAGAGTTATCAACTTCTGGAAATCGTATCATTACATTTTGGCAACTATGCTTGATCCTAGGTTTAAGAGCTATGTCTTCTCTTTACTTCCCACTGTCCCAGATCACAAGAGATGCACTGAGCTACTGGTGAGCAAGTTGATAGATGAAGTGGTACATCACACAACAGTGTCCCCTCCTTCAGTTTCTCAGACTACTGCTGCTAGGAAAAAACTAAGCTTTTCTAAGAGCACCAAGGATGATGCAGATGATTCAGCACAACATTTTGACATTTGGTCTGGTCTAAAAGAATTGCCCAAAAAAACGTGACAGCTCTGTCAGAAAATGAACTACAAATTCCACAAGGAAGGCCTTTACTGGCGCTTAGCTCAAAGTACAGAGACTTCTGTAATGGTGAATTCCAGCCGGGATTAATTACTATTGTGTAAGGATAATGTACACACTGATGAGGGTGAGGATGATGACAGTGTAGATTGCAGGTGCTGGGATCTTGCTGAGAGAAGGGAGCTAGCTGATGCTGGAATGCTTATTAATATATGGGTAAAATGACATGCTGGCAATTTTATGTTTTTCGACAGTAAAGTTTCACCTTTATTAAAGATGTGTTTTTTATTTAAAAAGGTCAAAGCCTTTTTTGTTTTACACTTTTGTTTTTGACATTTATGTTGCAGAGACTTCTGTAATGGTGGCTTCCTTCGGGGTTATATTAATATTGTGTTAGGATAATGTACACACTGATGAGGGTGAAGATGATGACAACATCTTGCCACTGTAGCGTTCATTGACAGCACTGTTACCTTAGCTGCCCTAAGCACATTATTACCTTGTTTTGTGGGGGCCCAAACAAACCAAGCACTTCAGCCACAAAAGTGGCACTTCTTGTCGCTGAAGTGCTTGGTTTGTTAAAATGTGCATGTCCTTTTAAAGATCCATTATAAGGGGGGGTGCGAGGGTCCATCTTGCACCACTTTTCCTTTCAGCTACCACTGTGTGCCAATGTTACCTACATGTGCTATAAGTGCTGAAGTTTGTTTTCAATCATACTTTCAATTGCTTCTCTCTCGTACGTGTGACCACATAGCTTGTTTTTCACTGGGTTCACCATCTCCAACCTGCTGGGGCATCTCGGATTGGTCTTGATCTGATAAATGCACACATTCCGGACGGTCAGCACTAATCGTCATGTATTAGCTGTAGAATTACCACAGTCTTCCAAGTAACAGGTGATGCAATCAAAGGAACCATAACTGATTTAATGAGTCATTCGCAGTTTCACTGTACCGGCCGTGTGCTCTGGGTGACGCCAATCTCCTCGTCTTCATCTTCCAAATCTTTGTCTGCAGCGCCCAGTGACACACCCATTGGTTTTCTCAGGTGTCTTAGCTGTTCTTTAAACTGAACATTTTTATCATCCTGCCTCAGGGCTTCCTCTGTATTATTCTTCTGAAGTGCTGTGTATCGCTCATGTACAAGCGCTCTTAAATCCGGAATCTCATCCGGTGGTTCACGTTTTAATTTAAGTATGGTCTCCTCAACTGCATCTATATATTGGTTTAAATCTCTGTTCATTGCAGCGTATTCCAACATAACGGATTCCATGCTGCCCACAGTCTGTCTGAAGCAGATGTAATGCCACTCCAGATGTTATATCCATTCCTGTGTCTACATAAGTTTGACAGTTCTTCAGGGTTGAGAGGGAGGTATCCAGAGAGGAGAAGGAGATTAAAGATGTAGCACAAGAAGACATGGTTTAATAATGTAGAGTTTATTGACAGCACTGTTGAGCTTAAGGCAGCTAAGCTATTGGTAGCTTGTTTTGTGGATGCCCAAACAAACCAAGCACTTCAGCACAAAAGTGGCACACCTTGTCGCTGGAGTGCTTGCTTTGTTAAAATGCACATGTCTTTTTCAATATCTTACATAAGGGTGGGTGGGAGAGACTAAGTCATTTGCAGTCAATTTTGATCACCTCACAGGTCACTATTATTTTCATACACTTTCAAAGACTGCAGATTTAGAAGACCAAGCCTGCCAGACCTAGTATTTCTATTTTAGCAATGACAATTAGCAATGGAGCTCTCCTCTTTGTGTGTTACCTATATAACACAGTACAATGTGACTGCAGATTTAGAAGACCAAGCCTGCCAGACCTATTATTTTTATTTCAGCAATGACAATTAGCAATGGCGCAATGAAGCTCTCTTGGATGTCACTGAAGACTTTGAAGAACACTGCTACCCTTCCTCTTTCTTTTCTACCTATGACGCTGCCCAACTGCACTAAAGACTGCCAAGAACTGTGCTACCCCTTCTGTGTCCCTCTGTGAAATGGAGCTGGATCGCTGTGGAGGAAGGTACTTATAGAATCCAAAGCTCACAAGATCCGAGATCCAACAACGTAACAATGACGTTTTGCCTCGTTTTCAATTCCGAGGGCGCTCAAAAGTATTGGATCTGCTAAGTTCGGGTGTGTTCGGTTCTTGGGGAAACTAAGCATCTCTAGTAATAATGTATGGAATATTTATATATTTACTGACAGGAAGTAAGCACTGGGACTGTTCAAAATTTACATTAATAGGGGAACAGGTTGGCACACTTTCCAAAACTGTGTAAGGAACACACTATGGATGCATTGGACTTAAAGTAAAATTTAGAATTCATTTCTAGCTTCATGCCTTGTCTGATGGGTGGCCCAGGTGGGCTTGAAGTTTATTAACATGGCAAAGGCACTAGTCACAGACATGAATCAAATTCCCCATAGCTATTTACAGATGATATTGTCCTTTTGTCCTCCTTAGACTGTGATCTTCAGCCCGACCTTGACGGATGAAGCGGCAGGACTGAAATGAACACCTCCAACTCCAAGTTGGACTCTCTAAGAAGTGACTATATTTCTGCTATCAGGTGAGTAGGGAGTCTGTACTCAGTGAAGTTTCTTGGGATCTTGTTCACGAGTGATGAAAAAGAGGAATATGAGATTGACAGGCGTGATAATTATTTATGTTCCTTTTGGTACTATCAGACTATAGATTGTCCATTTTTGCTGTGCCACGCAATGTCCAGTCTTCAATGTCAGTGATAGTGTTTCCTACTCTAGATTCCTGGTTCTAACACCTGCTTATTGATGGCTATGACTACCGGCTTGGATATTGGTGGCTTCTGGCTCTGACTGTTGGTTTGTGTATGGATTACTCTGCTGCATGCTACAGGTAGTCTTACCTTCACTATACTTACGAGCGTTGCCCGGACTCACTTGCTTTACACTGAGGGGCTTTGGGACTGTCACAGTAATGACCGCTACCTTGTATAATACTGTGCATACTAATCCTGCTGGTTGGGTTGGGCCTAAACAACATACTATAATCACTGTCTTATTTGCATACCAGCTTACTGTGCCAAGTGTTTCCTGCCATACCGCTCCATTCACCATGTGTGCCAAGTGTTTCCTGCCATACTGCTCCATTCACCATGTGTGACAAGTGTTTCCTGCCATACTGCGCAAGTCACCATGTGTGCCAAGTGTTTCCTGCCATACTGTGCCAGTCACCATCTGTGCCAAGTGTTTCCTGCAATACTGTGCCAGTCACCATGTGTGCCAAGTTTTTCCTGCCATACTGCGCCAGTCACCATGTGTGCCAAGTGTTTCCTGCCATACTGCGCCAGTCACCATGTGTGCCAAGTGTTTCCTGCCATACTGCGCCAGTCACCATGTGTGCCAAGTGTTTCCTGCCATACTGCGCCAGTCACCATGTGTGCCAAGTGTTTCCTGCCATACTGCTCCATTCACCATGTGTGCCAAGTGTTTCCTGCCATACTGCGCCAGTCACCATGTGTGCCAAGTGTTTCCTGCCATACTGCTCCATTCACCATGTGTGCCAAGTGTTTCCTGCCATACTGCGCCAGTCACCATGTGTGCCAAGTGTTTCCTGCCATACTGCGCCAGTCACCATCTGTGCCAAGTGTTTCCTGCCATACTGCGCCAGTCACCATGTGTGCCAAGTGTTTCCTGCCATACTGCTCCATTCACCATGTATGCCAAGTGTTTCCTGCCATACTGCTCCATTCACCATGTGTGCCAAGTGTTTCCTGCCATACTGCTCCATTTACCATGTGTGCCAAGTGTTTCCTGCCATACTGCTCCATTCACCATGTGTGACAAGTGTTTCCTGCCATACTGCGCCAGTCACCATGTGTGCCAAGTGTTTCCTGCCATACTGCGCCAGTCACCATGTGTGCCAAGTGTTTCCTGACATACTGCTCCATTCACCATGTGTGCCAAGTGTTTCCTGCCATACTGCGCCAGTCACCATGTGTGCCAAGTGTTTCCTGCCATACTGCGCCAGTCACCATGTCTGCCAAGTGTTTCCTGCCATACCGCTCTATTCACCATGTGTGCCAAGTGTTTCCTGCCATACCGCTCCATTCACCATGTGTGCCAAGTGTTTCCTGCCATACTGCGCCAGTCACCATTTGTGCCAAGTGTTTCCTGCCATACTGCGCCAGTCACCATGTATGCCAAGTGTTTCCTGCCATACTGCTCCATTCACCATGTGTGCCAAGTGTTTCCTGCCATACTGCGCCAGTCACCATGTGTGCCAAGTGTTTCCTGCCATACTGCGCCAGTCACCATGTGTGCCAAGTGTTTCCTGCCATACTGCTCCATTCACCATGTGTGCCAAGTGTTTCCTGCCATACTGCTCCATTCACCATGTGTGCCAAGTGTTTCCTGCCATACCGCTCCATTCACTATGTGTGCCAAGTGTTTCCTGCCATACTGCTCCATTCACCATGTGTGCCAAGTGTTTCCTGCCATACTGCGCAAGTCACCATGTGTGCCAAGTGTTTCCTGCCATACTGTGCCAGTCACCATCTGTGCCAAGTGTTTCCTGCAATACTGCGCTAGTCACCATGTGTGCCAAGTTTTTCCTGCCATACTGCGCCAGTCACCATGTGTGCCAAGTGTTTCCTGCCATACTGCGCCAGTCACCATGTGTGCCAAGTGTTTCCTGCCATACTGCGCTAGTCATCATGTGTGCCAAGTGTTTCCTGCCATACTGCGCCAGTCACCATGTGTGCCAAGTGTTTCCTGCCATACTGCTCCATTCACCATGTGTGCCAAGTGTTTCCTGCCATACTGCGCCAGTCACCATGTGTGCCAAGTGTTTCCTGCCATACTGCTCCATTCACCATGTGTGCCAAGTGTTTCCTGCCATACTGCGCCAGTCACCATGTGTGCCAAGTGTTTCCTGCCATACTGCGCCAGTCACCATGTGTGCCAAGTGTTTCCTGCCATACTGCGCCAGTCACCATGTGTGCCAAGTGTTTCCTGCCATACTGCTCCATTCACCATGTGTGCCAAGTGTTTCCTGCCATACTGCTCCATTCACCATGTGTGCCAAGTGTTTCCTGCCATACTGCTCCATTTACCATGTGTGCCAAGTGTTTCCTGCCATACTGCTCCATTCACCATGTGTGACAAGTGTTTCCTGCCATACTGCGCCAGTCACCATGTGTGCCAAGTGTTTCCTGCCATACTGCGCCAGTCACCATGTGTGCCAAGTGTTTCCTGCCATACTGCTCCATTCACCATGTGTGCCAAGTGTTTCCTGCCATACTGCACCAGTCACCATGTGTGCCAAGTGTTTCCTGCCATACTGCGCCAGTCACCATCTGTGCCAAGTGTTTCCTGCCATACTGCGCCAGTCACCATGTGTGCCAAGTGTTTCCTGCCATACTGCTCCATTCACCATGTGTGCCAAGTGTTTCCTGCCATACTGCTCCATTCACCATGTGTGCCAAGTGTTTCCTGCCATACTGCTCCATTCACCATGTGTGCCAAGTGTTTCCTGCCATACTGCTCCATTTACCATGTGTGCCAAGTGTTTCCTGCCATACTGCTCCATTCACCATGTGTGACAAGTGTTTCCTGCCATACTGCGCCAGTCACCATGTGTGCCAAGTGTTTCCTGCCATACTGCGCCAGTCACCATGTGTGCCAAGTGTTTCCTGACATACTGCTCCATTCACCATGTGTGCCAAGTGTTTCCTGCCATACTGCGCCAGTCACCATGTGTGCCAAGTGTTTCCTGCCATACTGCGCCAGTCACCATGTGTGCCAAGTGTTTCCTGCCATACTGCGCCAGTCACCATGTGTGCCAAGTGTTTCCTGCCATACTTCGCCAGTCACCATCTGTGCCAAGTGTTTCCTGCCATACTGCACCATTCACCATGTGTGCCAAGTGTTTCCTGCCATACTGCTCCATTCACCATGTGTGCCAAGTGTTTCCTGCCATACTGCGCCAGTCACCATGTGTGTCAAGTGTTTGCTGCCATACCGCTCCATTCACCATGTGTGCCAAGTGTTTCCTGCCATACTGCGCCAGTCACCATGTGTGCCAAGTGTTTCCTGCCATACTGCGCCAGTCACCATGTGTGTCAAGTGTTTCCTGCCATACTGCGCCAGTCACCATGTGTGCCAAGTGTTTCCTGCCATACTGCGCCAGTCACCATGTGTGCCAAGTGTTTCCTGCCATACTGCGCCAGTCACCATGTGTGCCAAGTGTTTCCTGCCATACTGCTCCATTCACCATGTGTACCAAGTGTTTCCTGCCATACTGCTCCATTCACCATGTGTGCCAAGTGTTTCCTGCCATACTGCGCCAGTCACCATGTGTGCCAAGTGTTTCCTGCCATACTGCGCCAGTCACCATGTGTGCCAAGTGTTTCCTGCCATACTGCTCCATTCACCATGTGTGCCAAGTGTTTCCTGCCATACTGTGCCAGTCACCGTGTGTGCCAAGTGTTTCCTGCCATACTGCGCCAGTCACCATGTGTGCCAAGTGTTTCCTGCCATACTGCGCCAGTCACCATCTGTGTCAGTAACTCATCTTCATCATGTTATTCATTATTTGCTGCAGTGGACTACCCATGGTTTATTATCCTGAGACCTAGAGCATTGTCATCGTTGTGCTAGATAAGATCACATTGCTTTGCCTGTTTTCATACCTGCTCTCTATCCTGTATGTGCCATATCCGCACTGACTCTCTGTACATATTACACTCCTTCAATAAATCTGCTGTCTAGTTCACAACTCCTCATATCTCCTGCCTGCAACAACCCAACAGTAGCTGTCTATAGCTCCATCGTGTCCAAACAACTGGGGGAAAAGAAGAAACAAGAGCGTCTGGATTTTATTCTGTACCTGATTGAAAAGGATGGAGGTGAGCTCAGAGGTGCGGAGCTGGTGAAAGTTATTGTCTCCTTTAATTTTCCTTTTCGTGGTTATGAAGTATTTTAGGAGTTAATTGTGCAAAATAGTCCATACGGGTCTTCAGTGTAACCCCTTTCCTAACTGTAACTTTGCGCTACATACACTATTAGAGTGTATATTGCATTCCCCTCTCCTCCAGATTCTGCCATCTAGAATGCGCTGGAAGTACGGAGTTCTCTGAGTTAGTCCCACTGCTGCTGCTGTTGCTGCTGCTGGGGGTGAATCGTAATCCCAGGTCAAGAAAATGAGCAGTCCTACATTTCAGCAATTAACTGTGAAACAATCATTTGCGAGGGGAAGCAAATATGACAGCAGTCACCCAGTCGCCAAGCGAATCACAGATGCCATGGCTGCAATGTTAGTGTTAGATCTGCGTCCAATCTCCACAATAAACGCAGCTGGTTTTTCACAGTTAATTGAGGTTTTGTGTCCGCGTTACAGAATTCCATCGCGACACCATTTCTCCCGTAAAGCAATTCCACAACTATACCAAAAAGTGTGTAAAAATGTAGAGATTGCGCTGAAAAATGCCATTTTGCCCACTGTCCACTTAACCACAAATATGTGGACAAGTGGAAGTGGCCAAACCAAAGACTATATGACTGTGACAGCCCACTGGGTTGGTCATTCACCTTCACCAGCAGGAACAGCAGCAGCATGTACACCACTACGTAACATTTGTCACAGGCAGGCCACTCTTTGTATCACCGGCTTCACTAACAGGCATACAGCTGACAATTTGTTACGCAAACTGAGAGATGTGATTGATGCATGGCTTATACCACTCGGACTCTCCCCAGGGTATGTCATTTCTGATAACGCCGACAATATAGTGCTAGAATTACAGCTGGGTGATTTTCAACACATTTCCTGTTTTGCTCACACCATCAACTTGGTGGTGCAGAGCTTCCTACGAAATAACCGTGAGGTGCAGGAGATGCTTTCGGTGGCCTGTAAAACTTCAGGCCATTTCAGGCATTCAGCCACAGCATGTAGGAGATTACAGCAGCTCCAAGAGCAGTTTAACTTGCCCTGCCACCAACTTAAGCAGGAGGTGGTAACTAGGTGGAATTCCACCCTGTACATGCTTCAGAGGATGGAGGAATAGCGCAAAGCCATCCATATTTCACAAGCCATGACATTGGGAAAGGAGGGGGGATGTATTTCACTCTTGCACAGTGGGGAATCCTTTCAGTGCTGTGCAAGGTGCTGAAACCATTTGAAGTTGTGACGTGTGGGGTGAGTGCAGACTCTGCTAGTTTGAGCCAAGTCATTCCTTTAATTAGACTATTGGAAAAGCAGCTTGAGAAAATGAAAGAGGAGCTGAAAGCAAGCAATTCAGCAAAGTATGTTGGCCTTGTCGATCAAGTACTTAATTTGCTTCACAATGATCCTCGAGTTAATAAGATCTTGAACTCGGATCAGTATGTTTTGGACACTGTGCTTGATTCAAGGTTTAAAACCTACATTGAGTCTTTACTTGTAAATGAGCGAGATGTGAACTTTTGCAAGGAGCTATTGCTCAGCAAGTTGGCCGCTGAACTGGGCCTCGGCTTGACGACGTGTCCGCCTTCACTTTCTCAAGCTGCTGCTGCTCGTATAAAATTAAATTTCCCAAAAAGAAGCAGGGAAGACGCAGGGGGCAGACCAGAAAAATTTAACATTTGGGCTGGTTTGAAGGATTTTTCAAAAAAATGTGTCACTTTGCCCATAACTCCATCCAATACGAGTATAAACATGCAAAGGATGGTGGAGGATTACTTTCAAGAGGTAGTTGATATGGAAATGTCAGACAGTCCCTTTCCTTACTGGGAAGAAAAGCAGGCCATTTGGAAACCCATGTACAAACTTGCTTTGCAATACTTAAGCTGCCCACCCTCCAGTGTGTACTCTGAACGAGTGTTCAGCACAGCTGGGAACTTAGTCAGTGAGCGCCGTAGAAGGTTACTTCCCAAAAATGTGGAGAAAATTATGTTTATAAAAATGAACTACATCTTCTACGAGGAAGGCCTTCACCATCCAAGACATTCAAGCACTGACTGTTCTCTAATGGCGGATAGAAGCGGCGATGAATTGATAGTCTGTGATGATGATGTACACACTGATGAGGGTGAGGATGAAGCTGAAGATGATGATGATAACATCTTTTTAAAACTTTCTATGTAAGTGTAGGGTGCAATCTACCCTGAAAGAGGAAAGGGACTTGTGGCATTTCCATATCACGTACCGTCTTGAAAGGCTGCTGTTTGGGCAATTTATCCTTAAGGGTAGGGTGTCATAGACAGAGTGACCCCAAACTGGCTTTGTCCATTTCAATTAATATTGTACAGTCTATAACGGCTGAATTTTTTTGTATTTTCGACAAGTGGAGGGGGGCCTAGAGAGACAGAAACCAAACTGGCTTTTTCCATTTCTATTCATATTTAACTATAAGTGTAGGGTGTAATATACATCCAAAGACGATGGCTGCATTGCCAATATGCATAGATGGAGAGGAAGACAATCTGTTTTGTGTGTAGAATAAATTAAGGCCTACCTACCAGGAATTAAACTGTTTTTTTGGATGATTTATTACCTCTACAATTAGATTACTTATCTATGAAACAGTTGGAGCACTAAATTGGGTTATTTTAGGCCCAAAAACATTGATTTTCCAACAAAATAGCAAAGCAAAACAAAACCAAACAAAACCAAAACACGCAATGGCGGTTTTGCAAAACCAAAACACGACGGTAATCCAGATCCAAAACCGAATCCAAAACCAAAACACGGGGGTCAGTGACCATCTCTAGTTTATACTACACTTTGCTGTGTGTATCTACATACGGCAAGTAATGTGCATGCAGAAGGTACTTACACCCATATTCCAATTGAAACATTGTCTTGAGATGCGGATACAGTCGTCACACGTTTTGCGCTTTTTTGCTTTTTTAAACACAAGTTGCGTCCGAAAATGAATCAGGATCAATATGTCTATTCATATTTCTCATCTTGCACACACCAGGCCCCACTGCTCACACCAGCCTTTAATATGTCGGTTTTTTTTAACCAGAACTGGGTCATTTAGAGCTTATTTAATGTCCACCGCATATAACATTTGCTAGAATCAGGCACAGTTACTGCCATTACATTATTGTCGCCTCGGGCCATGGCAAGACATTGCTGTTCTGGGCAATCTCCTTCTGCTGTGCAATAGGTGACCTAGTTGAGGCAGCCTGGTTCTATAGGAGTTAATGGTGAGCCGTCATCAGTTGGGTATTTCATGCACAGCTGCGGAGTGTTGGACAAACAGCTTGGAGTTATTTGTGGAGAAGTGTTTTTTGTGCAGAGGGATTGAAGCCCATCTCAGTGGGTTGTTACTGCAGTTTGCTCTTCTGTTATGGGAACGCGCAAGTCGTGGTTTGGGTTAATAGCGTATCAATGTATCACAGCTAGCAGAGCACATATGGCAGATCAGTACGATGGAAGGGAATGTAGCACTGCATTAGGATGCATGTTATAAGGTTAATAGAGCTTGCTTGCTTTGCAGGGAGACTGGCCATTCTCAGCCTGTGCTTCTATTTTCAGTAAATCCATTTTTGAATCTTTTATTTCTCTCTTAAACAGAAAAAAAAATCATTGAAAACATTGCAAGAGTAAAAACTTTTTTTTTATATATAATTTATAGTTTATTGTTTTGTGACTATTTTTGTACAATATGTTGTTCAATCAGGGGCAAACTCAGGATTTGTAGAAGGGGTTTCCACACCACGGCACCAGTGGGCGTGACCAGCATGCATGGGGACGTAGCTATAATTTAAGACAGTGCTTGGCTGCTCTCCAACTCTTCCTGTCCCCATAATATACATGGGCAATGCTGCGTGCACTACTGTTAGGTGCACGCAGCTCTCTCTTTTCAAGCAGAGCCGTGTGAAGTGGGGCAGGGTCCAGCCACCTCAATTATACAGTGTCCAGGTTTGGATGGGGGTTTCCAGGCACTAGGAAACCCCCTCGGTTTGCCTATGTAAACCCATTGTTTTTACTGTTTTATATCAACTCCACTTATCAGATTTTCCCTAGACGGGAACTACCTGCAATTTGGTTCTAAGCTGATTTGTGATCACCAAACCGCCCATAATCATGTGAGTTCCAAACCTTTCACTCATCTCTACTCAATACTACGGAACCTCTCCGAGAGGTATAGAGGAATCAGGATGAGAGTGACCACAGTGCGATCTGAAAGCTTAACTCAGCAGGTAAGTCGGACGTTAGAGTAGAGAGCACTCTCACGGGCCAGCCTTCTCTATACCTCGGAGCTCTCCTTATATTCAAAATGAGATACTCTGCGACATGCGTTAAGGGGAAGCTGGAGCAGGGAAATGTTCTGCAGATTTCCAGAGAGCAGGGTCGGCGGATCACGGTAAGCTTGACAGGAGGGTGCTGCCTTTACCTTGCCAGTCCGTCTGTGCTGAAATTTTCTTTATAACTCTTGAATTTTGAATTCCTGCTCTGTACAATGAACCAATATTATCCTATCAATATGGGGGTCTTTACTACAATATGGGAGGGTCTTTACTACACATGTGTAAGCTCTGGTGGGGGTTTGGATGCCGGTCCTGCCAGAGAGGTTAGAGATCTAGTCATTATTAAATACAAATGACAATAAAAAAAGTCGGCCAGCCACAACCAATATTGCCACCGCTGTTTTGCTTGGGATTGCCAGGGCTCCCTATGCAGGCTCTGTTAGGTTGCTTGTGCAGCAAGAAAGCCCGTGGGACCTTTTCAATGTGTCTGTAAAATAAAACTTCAGTAAAGACCGCGTTGAGTGATCCAACAACTATACATGAGTACCTGCACTCCTGCTCCCTTTGACTGTTCTCCCACACTAAGAAAGGGTAGAGGAGAAACCAAATTATTCATATACATTAGATAAGTAATCTAGCCCGTGAGCAGCACACAGAAATTCGTACTCAGAAGGTACAAATGTAATCACAGCTCATGTCCCCCGCAGAGATTGCCCGGTAAGGATACAGTAAGTAAAGGTTACACATTACACATTTGTAATTTGTGAATGACATTGTCCAACCCTGTCATTTGTGATTGCATTTGCCTCACGGCTACATGCATCGTGTGGAAGGAATTAATCACACAAAAACTATGAAACAGAACAGGATGTCTGTATAGTTTGGAGCAGAGAAGAGAAAGTGGGGACATGATAGAAACTTTCAAATATATCAAGAGTTATAACAAGGTGCAGGAGGGAAACATTCTACAAAGGAAGAGAAGTATTAGAACACAAGGACATGTACTGACACTGGGGGGAAGAGAAGTATTAGAACACAAGGACATGTACTGACACTGGGGGGAAGAGAAGTATTAGAACACGAGGACATGTACTGACACTGGGGGGAAGAGAAGTATTAGAACACGAGGACATGTACTGACACTGGAGGGAAGAGAAGTATAGAACACGAGGACATGTACTGACACTGGAGGAAAGAGAAGTATTAGAACACAAGGACATGTACTGACACTGGAGGGAAGAGAAGTATTAGAACACAGAGACATGTACTGACACTGGGGGGAAGAGAAGTATTAGAACACAAGGACATGTACTGACACTGGGGGGAAGAGAAGTATTAGAACACAAGGACATGTACTGACACTGGGGGGAAGAGAAGTATTAAAACACAAGGACATGTACTGACACTGGAGGGAAGAGAAGTATTAGAACACAAGGACATGTACTGACACTGGGGGGGAAGAGAAGTATTAGAACACAAGGACATGCACTGACACTGGAGGAAAGAGAAGTATTAGAACACAAGGACATGTACTGACACTGGGGGGAAGAGAAGTATTAGAACATGAGGACATGTACTGACACTAGGGAGAAGTAGGTTCAGAGGAAATGGGAGGAAAAACTACTTCACGGAAAGGGTAGTGGATAAGTGGTATAGCCTCCATCAGAGGGGGTAGAGGATAATACAGTAGAGCAATTTAAACATGCTGGGGATAGACATAAGGATATCCTTACAAAGTACTAGGGCTCATATAGGGTTTGAGGTTACCATAGGTTAAATATGGGCAGACTAGATGGGCCAAGCGGTTCTTATCTGTCATCAAATTATATGTTTCTATGTATGTAATTTACAATGCTGAGACATAGTGCAAAGTTGGCACACGTACATTTGTACATTGTCACCACCACTGGGAGAAGCTGGACAGAGGGAATTCATTTTGTGCATTATTAAAGATTATGAAAATGAGATAAAGGGCGTAGAATGTACTCTGCTTCGCTGTGGGCCTCACATGATATGTGAATGTCCTTTTCTAATCTACGGAAGCATTTGAATTCTGCCCAGTTTAGAGTTTGCAGAGCTTGCCCATTGGCAGTAGGTCTGATTCTAGCCCCCGGTGAACTGAGTTTCTCTACGGAAAGTGCCCAGAACCCACCTTATAAAGGAAGAGTATGGCAAAAGTCCGTGATGAGAGTCAGTAATGGCTTTGAGAATAGTCTCTGTACTCTGTCAGGTATACAGCATTTGTCTTGTACACTAGCGTGTGTTGTATTTATTGTGTATACTTGGGGTGTACAGTATTTATTTGTATGTGGGGGTGTATAGTAGTATTTCTATATACTGGTGGAATACACTATATGTCTATATATTGGGTGTATACAGTATTTGTTGTGCATATTGGTGGTATTTCATATGTACATATCGGCCCTGAATCTGCTTCTAGAGTTTCATAGAATCTCAGGTCTACCTTCTATAGCTTTGTATTGTCATGATGCTGGTTACTGCCAGGAGAGAACCACTTGGCTGGGGGTAGGTATCAGAGACACGCCAGGACCGCCCGAGCCGACAGGTCCGTGAGGGACAAAGCTGAAGTCGATGGGTTGGAGAATGGGTTGAAGTTGAAAAATAGGCAAACAAAATTTTTGAACCCTCATCAAGAAACGAAAGTCCAACTTTGCTTGGGAAAAAATTAGTATGCGTGAGGGCCTTATACATTCTGCATACAGGTGATGTCTCTTAGTCCTAACTGAGTTGACCTTAAGCAAAGTGCTGATTGCAGTAAGTGAAGAGGAATGTGAATTGTCAGTGTAGATGGTGCACTGCCACCTGTTGCCTGTAGCTGGTATTGCGGCAGATCCTAACATGTTGCCGTTATCAGTGTTGCCAGCACATTACCACTTATGCTCACACATATACATATAACCCTCATAATCTGCTTCACCAAGGAACCTGAAGCAACAATTTTCTGTTCCCACTTGTTGAACAGTGATATTAATAACATTTCTACAAATATTACAATCTTCTTCCATATGGTCACATCTGCAGTTTCGAATAAAATGTTGGTTTTCATACACAACATCCAGATACAATCCAGGGCCCTAGAGGGAAACTGTTGGGATTTCCTAAACTGAGGTAAAGTGCCAGAGATTTTCAGATCCACACACCAAGATCATCAAATGTAAATACTGATTAACTGTAACAAATGCCCATCTTCATGTCTGCTTACGGCTAGGAATTAGCTTGCAGGAGATTTCCATCCAACCTATTTTATTTAACAGTCTTTCTACAACTATACATAATGTTTTCCTTGTTAGCAGAAAGGACATGACACAAACCCCAGGCTGCAATATCAACACATTAATTAACTCTGGTGTCAGTTAAGCAGAGAACCACTTCTATAGTTTCTAATACAATAGGAGAACAAAGAATCAGAAAACCGCACACAGGGAAGTGATCGGGATCAGTCCGTGAGCTGCTAATGTATTACTTGTGACAGCGAGATAAAACATGATACATCACCCCGTCCGCTCTTCACTAATGTACTTATTGCAGCCTATCCTCCGTCAGCCTGGTTATCCACTTTTTCAGTACAATGCAAAATTCATCTCTTTAACCACTTCATGACCGGAAACACCCCCTGCCTTCGTGATCAAGCCAGATTTGAGATTTTGGGGTGCAACTACACTAATAACTGGACATACATATCCTTTTGTTTTAAGCAGTGGTATAACTAAAATCTTTTGGACTCTGGTGCAAATTCATAGCCAGGGGCCCTTTTCGAACCACCACCCCAAACATTTGACACCTGTATGTGGTACCACTTCACAGGCAAACCGAGGGGGGGGGGGGGTTCTAGTGCATGGAAACCCCCCTCCAAGACTGGGGCACAGTATAATTGAGGTGGCTGGACCCTGCCCCCACTTCACACAGCTGTGCTCGAAAAGAGAGAGCTGCGTGCACCTAACAGTAGTGCATGCAGCATTGCCCATGTATATTATGGGGATAGGGAGAGTTGGAGAGCAGCCAAGCACTCTCTAAAATTATAGCTACGCCCCCATGCATGCTGGTCACGCCCACTGGCGGTGTGGTGTGGAAACCCCCCTCTGCAAATCCTGCATTTGCTCTTGACAGTGGTTTTACAATTCTGATCTCCAGATCGTTGGTGACTTTACAATGTAGACCCCCAAAGCTTTTGGTGACTTACATTACAGACCCCAGATCTCTAGTGACCCACACAATGCAGATCCGATAATGTACTTAAAACTCCTGTGGACCGACGCTGTCTTTTTTTGCAGCTGGGCTGCAGAGGAAATGCCAGGGAGAAGTCACACTAGACAAATTCCCGTCACAGCGGTTAGTGGACACTGCAGGATACGTCCAATACATATGTGGAATATAAACTCACAAAAGAACGCACAGAAAAATAAAGACTATTCAATTAACACTACCTGTTAATAATATAGCCATTAATTGTACAACATTAAAAAAAAGTGTTTGTTTTTTATTTGCTTCTTTCTAGGGATGAGCGCACTCGGATTTATGAAATCCGAGCCCACCCGAACGTTGCCGATCCGAGTCGGATCCGAGACAGATCCGGGTATTGGCGCCAAATTCAAATCTGAAACTGAGGCTCTGACTCATAATCCCGTTGTTGGATCTCGCGATACTCGGATCCTATAAATTCCCCGCTAGTCGCCGCCATCTTCACTCGGGCATTGATCAGGGTAGAGGGAGGGTGTGTTAGGTGGTCCTCTGTCCTGGTAGATCTCGTACTGTGCTGTGCTGTGCTGTGCTGTTTAGTTCTGTGCTGTGCTGTTTAGTTCTGTGCTGTGCTGTGCTGTGCTGTGCTGTGCTGTGCTGTGCTGTGTTCTGCAGTATCAGTCCAGTGGTGCTGTGTGCTGTGCTCTGTCCTTCTGAGGTCAGTGGTGCTGCTGGGTCCAGTGCTGTGTCCTGTTCAGTCCAGTGGTGCTGTGTCCTGTGCTCTGTGCTTCTAAGGGCATAGTTATTTCCCCAGTATTCCCCTGTGTTTAAAAAAATAAAAAAAAGTTATTTAAAAAAATACCAAAAACTAATTTAATTTTTTTTAATTACCACAAAATTTGCACAACCAATCCTGCAGTATAAGCCCATTGGTACTGCAATATTACCAAGTTCACACATTCAGCAGTAAAAGTCCAGTGGTACTGCAATATTACAAAGTTTACACATTCTGCAGTATCAGTCCAGTGGTGCTGTGTCCTGTGCTCTGTCCTGCTGAGTTCCGTAGTGCTGCTGGGTCCTGTGCCGTGTCCTGTTCAGTCCAGTGGTGCTGTGTCCTGTGCTCTGTGCTTCTAAGGGCATAGTTATTTCCCCATTATTCCCAAGTTTTTAAAAAATAAAAAAAAAGTAAAAAAAAAATTACAATTAAAAATTAAAAAAAAAAAATATATAATTATAACCAAATTTGCAAAACCAATCCAGCAGTATAAGTCCATTGGTACTGCAATATTACAAAGTTCACACATTCTGCAGTATCAGTCCAGTGGTGCTGTGTCCTGTGCTCTGTCCTGCTGAGTTCCGTAGTGCTGCTGGGTCCTGTGCCGTGTCCTGTTCAGTCCAGTGGTGCTGTGTCCTGTGCTCTGTGCTTCTAAGGGCATAGTTATTTCCCCATTATTCCCAAGTTTTTAAAAAATAAAAAAAAAATTTAAAAAAATAAAAAATTTAAAAAAAAATAAAAATATATAATAATTATAACCAAATTTGCAAAACCAATCCAGCAGTATAAGTCCATTGGTACTGCAATATTACAAAGTTCACACATTCTGCAGTATCAGTCCAGTGGTGCTGTGTCCTGTGCTCTGTCCTGCTGAGTTCCGTAGTGCTGCTGGGTCCTGTGCCGTGTCCTGTTCAGTCCAGTGGTGCTGTGTCCTGTGCTCTGTGCTTCTAAGGGCATAGTTATTTCCCCATTATTCCCAAGTTTTTAAAAAATAAAAAAAAAGTAAAAAAAAATAAAACAATTTAAAAAAAAAAAAATATATATAATAATTATAACCAAATTTGCAAAACCAATCCAGCAGTATAAGTCCATTGGTACTGCAATATTACAAAGTTCACACATTCTGCAGTATCAGTCCAGTGGTGCTGTGTCCTGTGCTCTGTCCTGCTGAGTTCCGTAGTGCTGCTGGGTCCTGTGCCGTGTCCTGTTCAGTCCAGTGGTGCTGTGTCCTGTGCTCTGTGCTTCTAAGGGCATAGTTATTTCCCCATTATTCCCAAGTTTTTAAAAAATAAAAAAAAAGTAAAAAAAAATAAAAAATTTAAAAAAAAAAAAATATATAATAATTATAACCAAATTTGCAAAACCAATACAGCAGTATAAGTCCATTGGTACTGCAATATTACCAAGTTCACACATTCTGCAGTATCTTGTGCTACATATAATGGAGACCAAAAATTTGGAGGATAAAGTAGGGAAAGATCAAGACCCACTTCCTCCTAATGCTGAAGCTGCTGCCACTAGTCATGACATAGATGATGAAATGCTATCAACGTCGTCTTCCAAGCCCGATGCCCAATCTCGTAGTACCGGGCATGTAAAATCCAAAAAGCCCAAGTTAAGAAAAAGTAGCAAAAAGAGAAACTTAAAATCATCTGAGGAGAAACGTAAAGTTGCCAATATGCCATTTACGACACGGAGTGGCAAGGAACGGCTTAGGCCCTGGCCCGTGTTCATGACTAGTGGTTCAGCTTCACCCACGGATCTTAGCCCTCCTCCTCCTCCCCCCCCTACAAAAAATTGAAGAGAGTTATGCTGTCAGCAACAAAACAGCAAACAACTCTGCCTTCTAAAGAGAAATTATCACAAATCCACAAGGCGAGTCCAAGGATGTTGGTGGTTGTCAAGCCTGACCTTCCCATCACTGTACGGGAAGAGGTGGCTCGGGAGGAGGCTATTGATGATGTAGCTGGCGCTGTGGAGGAACTTGATGATGAGGATGGTGATGTGGTTATTGTAAATGAGGCACCAGGGGGGGAAACAGCTGATGTCCATGGGATGAAAAAGCCCATCGTCATGCCTGGTCAGAAGACCAAAAAATGCACCTCTTCGGTCTGGAGTTATTTTTATCCAAATCCAGACAACCAATGTATGGCCATATGTAGCTTATGTAAAGCTCAAATAAGCAGGGGTAAGGATCTTGCCCACCTAGGAACATCCTCCCTTATACGTCACCTGAATAACCTTCATAGTTCAGTGGTTAGTTCAGGAACTGGGGCTAGGACCCTCATCGGTACAGGGACACCTAAATCCCGTGGTCCAGTTGGATACACACCAGCAACACCCTCCTCGTCAACTTCCTCCACAATCTCCATCAGATTCAGTCCTGCAGCCCAAGTCAGCAGCCAGACTGAGTCCTCCTCAATACGGGATTCATCCGAGGAATCCTGCAGCGGTACGCCTACTACTGCCACTGCTGCTGTTGCTGCTGTTAGTCGGTCATCTTCCCAGAGGGGAAGTCGTAAGACCGCTAAGTCTTTCACAAAACAATTGACCGTCCAACAGTCGTTTGCCATGACCACAAAATACGATAGTAGTCACCCTATTGCAAAGCGTATAACTGCGGCTGTAACTGCAATGTTGGTGTTAGACGTGCGCCCGGTGTCCGCCATCAGTGGAGTGGGATTTAGAGGGTTGATGGAGGTATTGTGTCCCCGGTACCAAATCCCGTCGAGATTCCACTTCACTAGGCAGGCGATACCAAAAATGTACAGAGAAGTACGATCAAGTGTCCTCAGTGCTCTAAAAAATGCGGTTGTACCCACTGTCCACTTAACCACGGACATGTGGACAAGTGGTTCTGGGCAAACGAAGGACTATATGACTGTGACAGCCCACTGGGTAGATGCATCCCCTTCCGCAGCAACAGCAACAGCTGCATCAGTAGCAGCAACTACAAAATGGCGGCTCGTGCAAAGGCAGGCAACATTGTGTATTACAGGCTTTAATAAGAGGCACAACGCTGACAACATATTAGAGAAAATGAGGGAAATTATCTCCCAGTGGCTTACCCCACTTAGACTCTCATGGGGATTTGTGGTGTCAGACAATGCCAGTAACATTGTGCGGGCATTAAATATGGGCAATTTCCAGCACGTCCCATGTTTTGCCCACACCATTAATTTGGTGGTGCAGCATTACCTCAAGAGTGACAGGGGTGTGCAGGAGATGCTTGCGGTGGCGCGCAAAATTGCTGGACACTTTCGGCATTCAGCCAGTGCCTACCGCAGACTAGAGGCACATCAAAAAAGCATGAACCTGCCCTGCCATCACCTCAAACAAGAGGTTGTGACGCGCTGGAACTCCACCCTCTATATGCTGCAGAGGATGGAGGAGCAGCAAAAGGCCATTCAGGCCTACACAGCCACCTACGACATAGGCAAAGGAGTGGGGATGCGCCTCAGTCAAGCGCAGTGGAGACTGATTTCCGTGTTGTGCAAGGTTCTGCAGCCATTTGAACTTGCCACACGAGAAGTCAGTTCCGACACTGCCAGCTTGAGTCAGGTCATTCCCCTGATCAGGCTGTTGCAGAAGCAGCTGGAGAAAGTGAGGGAGGAGCTGGTAAGCCATTGCGATTACACCAAGCATGTAGCTCTTGTGGATGTAGCCCTTCGTACGCTTTGCCAGGATCCGAGGGTGGTCACTCTTTTAAAGTCAGAGGAATACATTCTGGCCACCGTGCTCGATCCTCGGTTTAAAGCGTATGTTGTGTCTCTGTTTCCGGCGGACACAAGTCTACAGCGGTGCAAAGACCTGCTGGTCAGGAGATTGTCCTCTGAAGAGGACCGTGACATGCCAACAGCTCCACCCTCATTTTCTTCCACATCTATGGCTGCGAGGAAAAAGCTCAGTTTTCCCAAAAGAGGCACTGGCGGGGATGCTGATAACATCTGGTCCGGACTGAAGGACCTGCCAACCATTGCAGACATGTCTACTCTCGCTGCATTGGATGCTGTCACAATAGAAAAAATTGTGGATGATTACTTTGCTGACACCATCCAAGTAGACATGTCAGACAGTCCATATTGTTACTGGCAGGAAAAAAAGGCAGTTTGGAAGCCCCTGTACAAACTGGCTCTATTTTACCTGAGTTGTCCCCCCTCCAGTGTGTACTCGGAAAGAGTTTTTAGTGCAGCGGGGAACCTGGTCAGTGAGCGGCGAAGGAGGTTGCTTCCTCAGAACGTTGAAAAAATGATATTTATAAAAATGAATAATCAATTCCTCAATGAAGTACAGCACTGCCCTCCAGATACTACAGAGGGACCTGTGGTTGTGGAGTCCAGCGGGGACGAATTGATAATGTGTGATGAGGAGGAAGTACACACTGTAGGGGGAGAGGAATCAGAGGTTGAGGATGAGGACGACATCTTGCCTCAGTAGAGCCTGTTTAGTCTGTACAGGGAGAGATGAATAGCTTTTTTGGTGTGGGGGCCCAAACAAACCAATCATTTCAGCCAAAGTTGTTTGGTAGGCCCTGTCGCTGAAATGATTGGTTTGTTAAAGTGTGCATGTCCTATTTCAACAACATAAGGGTGGGTGTGAGGGCCCAAGGACAATTCCATCTTGGACCTTTTTTTTTTGCATTATATGACCAATCAACAGTCGTTTGCCATGTTCAAAAAGTAAAACCAAATTTTAAAAAATTCAAGAAATTAAACCAAAAGTAAAATGCCGTGTCATAATTTAAAACAAGAGGTATTGACGTGCTCTAAAACTACTGTATTGTTGTTTATATTTTATAAACACTACACTTGAAAGCTTGAGTCTTTCAATAAAAAAGTAACTGTCCATTGCACGAATATTTGCAACAGGGACAATTTTAGGGTTAAGAAAGTCAACTTTAATAACACTTCGACGCTGTCTGTCTTTATAAACACTACACTTGGAAGTTGGAGGAGGTATTGTGGCCCCGGCACCAAATTTACTACCGGGGCCACTCCACTGTGCAGTCCATATTTAGGTGTATCAGATATTAAACAACGGTGACAGTTGATGCCCAATTTTTTAATTATATTGTGGCCTCGGTACCAAATTGTGTACCGGGGCCACCACACTACGCAGTCCATACCCTTTTTTGGTGGAATTCTGACACGTGGAGGGTTTTTTAATTATATTGTGGCCTCGGTACCAAATTGTGTACCGGGGCCACCACACTACGCAGTCCAGATACTTGTTTGGTGGAATTCAGACCAGTTGAGGGTTTTATTATTATATTGTGGGGACCACTCTATCTATACCACACTACAACTCTATACCACTCTATTTAATACTTTAATTCTATTTAATACTTTAATTCTATTTAATACTTTAATTCTATTACTAATTACCATAAAGAGGAACTGCCGCTTCTATTTAATACTTTAATTCTATTAGTAGTTACCATAAAGAGGAACAAAATAAACCAATTTTACCAAAAGTATAATATGACTTAGACTTACAAACACTACACTTGAAAGATGGTGCCTTTAAATGAAAAAGTCAGTCTTCATTGCACGACTATGTGCAACAGGGACAGTTTTTTGGTTTACAAAGTCAACCAATAACACTTCGACCCTGTCTGTCTTTAACATACTTGATGGGATCTCAATGACGAATTGTCTGTACCATGTTTGGAGGAGGTATTGTGGCCCCGGTATCAAATTGGGTACCGGGGCCACCCCACTACGCAGTCCAGATACTTGTTTGGTGGAATTCAGACCAGTTGAGGGTGTATTTATTTTATTGTGGCCCCGGCACCAAATTTACTACCGGGGCCACTCCACTGTGCAGTCCATATTTAGGTGTATCATATATTAAACAACGGTGACAGTTGATGCCCAATTTTTTAATTATATTGTGGCCTCGGTACCAAATTGTGTACCGGGGCCACCACACTACGCAGTCCATACCCTTTTTTGGTGGAATTCTGACACGTGGAGGGTTTTTTAATTATATTGTGGCCTCGGTACCAAATTGTGTACCGGGGCCACCACACTACGCAGTCAAGATAGATAGATGCGTATCATAGATAAAGTACATTCAGTGGTGTGGGGCAAATTGAAAAATATTCAAAATGCACTGACATTATCAAAAACAAGAGGTTGTCACACGCTAAAACTCCAACATGTATATGATGGAGAGGATGGAGGAGCAGCCGTATGTGTAGTGTAATGCAGACCTGTTGAAGGTTTTTTATATATTTTATTGTGGTGCCCAGTGCCCACTCCTCTAGGCAGTCCAGGTACATTTATTGGTGCGAATCATAAAAGTTCAGGGTTTTTAATATATATTGTGGTGACCCACTCCTCTACGCAGTCCAGGTACATTTATTGGTGCGATTCATAAAAGTTCAGGGTTTTTAATATATTGTGGTGACCCACTCCTCTACGCAGTCCAGGTACATTTATTGGTGCGAATCATAAAAGTTCAGGGTTTTTAATATATATTGTGGTGACCCACTCCTCTACGCAGTCCAGGTACATTTATTGGTGCGATTCATAAAAGTTCAGGGTTTTTAATATATTGTGGTGACCCACTCCTCTACGCAGTCCAGGTACATTTATTGGTGCGATTCATAAAAGTTCAGGGTTTTTAAGATATTGTGGTGACCCACTCCTCTACGCAGTCCAGGTACATTTATTGGTGCGAATCATAAAAGTTCAGGGTTTTTAATATATATTGTGGTGACCCACTCCTCTACGCAGTCCAGGTACATTTATTGGTGCGATTCATAAAAGTTCAGGGTTTTTAATATATTGTGGTGACCCACTCCTCTACGCAGTCCAGGTACATTTATTGGTGCGATTCATAAAAGTTCAGGGTTTTTAAGATATTGTGGTGACCCACTCCTCTACGCAGTCCAGGTACATTTATTGGTGCAAATCATAAAAGTTCAGGGTTTTTAATATATATTGTGGTGACCCACTCCTCTACGCAGTCCAGGTACATTTATTGGTGCGATTCATAAAAGTTCAGGGTTTTTAATATATTGTGGTGACCCACTCCTCTACGCAGTCCAGGTACATTTATTGGTGCGATTCATAAAAGTTCAGGGTTTTTAAGATATTGTGGTGACCCACTCCTCTACGCAGTCCAGGTACATTTATTGGTGCGAATCATAAAATTTCAGGGTTTTTAATATATATTGTGGTGACCCACTCCTCTACGCAGTCCAGGTACATTTATTGGTGCGAATCATAAAAGTTCAGGGTTTTTAATATATATTGTGGTGACCCACTCCTCTACGCAGTCCAGGTACATTTATTGGTGAGATTCATAAAAGTTCAGGGTTTTTAAGATATTGTGGTGACCCACTCCTCTACGCAGTCCAGGTACATTTATTGGTGCGATTCATAAAAGTTCAGGGTTTTTAATATATATTGTGGTGACCCACTCCTCTACGCAGTCCAGGTACATTTATTGGTGCGAATCATACAAGTTGATGGTTTTCTTATTATATATATTGTGGTGACCCACTCCTCTACGCAGTCCAGGTACATTTATTGGTGCGATTCATAAAAGTTCAGGGTTTTTAAGATATTGTGGTGACCCACTCCTCTACGCAGTCCAGGTACATTTATTGGTGCGAATCATAAAAGTTCAGGGTTTTTAATATATATTGTGGTGACCCACTCCTCTACGCAGTCCAGGTACATTTATTGGTGCGAATCATAAAAGTTCAGGGTTTTTAATATATATTGTGGTGACCCACTCCTCTACGCAGTCCAGGTACATTTATTGGTGCGATTCATAAAAGTTCAGGGTTTTTAATATATTGTGGTGACCCACTCCTCTACGCAGTCCAGGTACATTTATTGGTGCGAATCATAAAAATTCAGGGTTTTTAATATATATTGTGGTGACCCACTCCTCTACGCAGTCCAGGTACATTTATTGGTGCGATTCATAAAAGTTCAGGGTTTTTAATATATTGTGGTGACCCACTCCTCTACGCAGTCCAGGTACATTTATTGGTGCGATTCATAAAAGTTCAGGGTTTTTAAGATATTGTGGTGACCCACTCCTCTACGCAGTCCAGGTACATTTATTGGTGTGAATCATAAAAGTTCAGGGTTTTTAATATATATTGTGGTGACCCACTCCTCTACGCAGTCCAGAAAGATACCTTGTTGCAACGTTTTGGACTAATAACTATATTGTGAGGTGTTCAGAATACACTGTAAATTAGTGGAAATGCTTGTTATTGAATGTTATTGAGGTTAATAATAGCCTAGGAGTGAAAATAAGCCCAAAAACTTGATTTTTAAACTTTTTATGTTTTTTTCAAAAAAAATCCGAATCCAAAACCTTAAATCCGAACCGAGACCTTTCGTCAAGTGTTTTGCGAGACAAATCCGAACCCCAAAAATAACGAAAATCCGGATCCAAAACACAAAACACGAGACCTCAAAAGTCGCCGGTGCACATCCCTACTTCTTTCCGTGAAATTCATTTACTAGGATGTTATTAATGTCTACTGAACATAAAATATATTTTCACAGCTGCTCCTGATTGCAAACACATGTTATAGCATGCATACGAGACGGTCATCCCTAGTTATCAGGACTTAGCCCTGTAGCCCTGTAGCTGGAGCAAGAAATAAGAAAAACATGAACAAATTGTGAGGATTATACTCGCAAAATCACCATTTACGCCAGTTAAGGAATCAGGCCCGTAATTTGCAGGCTTTCCAAAGTATACTTATCCCAAATATATTTTTTTTTATATTTGAAGATATGATAGGGATGTGTAATCGATATCTTATATCTCTTTGTTTATTTTTTAACAATTTTTATTTTACTGTTTTTTTTCTTGGTCTTATATTTACGAGGAGAGACACTAGCTATTTTATTTGGAAAGACCCTCTTTTACAGCGCCAAAACAGTCACGGTAACCTTGATCAAATGGAGATCTTTCTATTTTATCCCCACTTTCCTACTTATTGAACCTCCCCTGCGGTATCTAAAAGGTTCAAAGTGCAAGTTTGGGGGGTGACAACGCCATTGGCATCATCACAGCCGTGCCCTCTTTACAAGTAGGAGAGACTATATCCGGGAAAGTGACAAACTCTCTCGGGAGTCCGCCATTTATATACAGCCGGCAGTCAACAAGAGGTTAAACGCCCCCTATAACCGTCTTTAACGGTGGGTTCGGAGCAGTCAGCTTGCAGTGAATGCCGTGGGAGAGAGACGTAAGACAGAGTTAGACACTGCACCCCCCCCTCCCAAGATAACATTTATATTTAGACATTCTAGAACTCTGAGCAACCCGCTGAATTTATCACTGAATCAAAACCTTGCGATCAATAGTTCCTTGTGTTACTGAATCCCCAGCAAGAAAATCATTTGACGGGCGGATTGGATCTTGTAATTGAATCTCAGAGCCTTGTTGCTGAATCTGCTTGAACAAGCATCCAGGGCACCTTCAATGTCTCCATATGAGTGAAATGTATGCTCTGCAGAAGCCTGGGAGTCAGGTCATTGATCGCTCCGTGCGGCAATCTTCTGCTTTAACACAGCAGGTTTTTATGTGCAGAAATTAAAACAAAAAGCAAAAAAAACCTTTTGATATCTTCTTGACATTCGCAATCAGTGACAAGTAAGAGATTGTACACTGAGCTCTTAGTAAAAACAAATGAAATGCACCACGTAGCTGCGGTATTCCTATTGTTGGAGCGCTGACGGAGTAACTCCTCACTTCTCCAAGATCAATGCCGATTTTGCGAGATATTTCCTATGTCGGGCAGATCTTGGGCCTGATTCATTAAGGATCTTAACTTGAGAAACTTCTTATTTCAGTCTCCTGGACAAAACCATGTTACAATGCAAGGGGTGCAAATGAGTATTCTGTTTTGCACATAAGTTAAATACTGACTGTTTTTTCATGTAGCACACAAATACTTGATAGCTTATTTGTACACTGAAATTTAAAGTTGATATTTGTTAAGACCCTTAATGAATCAGGCCCCTTGTTTTGATTTTTTCCTTAACCCGATTCAGATTTTTTAAACACTCAGTGCTGCGGCTGGTGCGAGTGATACCAAGCGCACTTACATGAAACCCAAGACTTGAATCAACTGTGTCTAAAAGCCCTTTACTGTATGCGGCCTACGGTCATCCACCTCTTCCCTGTCACGAGCCGCGGCGGTACTCACAGCCGCCGCGGCTCGCTTCCTGCCTGCCCCAGCGTCCCGGCCGTCACCATGACGACCGGGACGTCACGTCCTCCTAACTCCCGACCGTTGCTGAGGCAACGGCCGGACGCCCAGCACTGTAGCGCCGCGTCCCGGCAACAGGGGACAGCTGGGCGCATGCGCAGGAAGATCTAATAGCCTGCTGGCTATTAGACTGTGATTTTTTCATTAGTCAGCTTCTGAAAGTATTTTCAGAGCTAGACTCTGATTGGCTCATCTGTACATTTAAGACAGTGAGGTCTGCAGCCTCACTGCCGGTTATAGCGTTCTGTCCTCAGTCCTGCTGCCTGCTTGTACTATCCGTTTAGGTTCCTGCTACCTTAGATTTGACCACCCGTGTTTGACCCCTGCTTGTTATTGGACCTGTGACCCTTCTCTTCTGACCTTGACCTTTTGCCTGGAATTCGGATTTTGCTTCTCTGCCTGTGAGTTTGACCCTTCGCTTGCCCTTGGATATTGCATCTGTGCCTGTGACCTTTGGACCTTGGATTTCTCTTATACTACAGTCCACCAATCACTCCACTTCTGGGAAACTCCTTTAAGTCAGTATACGCTACTCGACCCTCGGTCGGCCCGCAGCCCAGTCTGTCCCCACCACTAGGGGCTCCAGCGAACACCTGGCCTTCAGAGTAGTTCCCGAGTTTCACTGTACTGACTTGGGAGTTTCCTAACATTCCCTCTCCCGTTCCGCCTCTCAAGTCGTAGCCAGAATTATGTTCACTGTCTGTTCCTGAGGATGCGCAGAGTTATTTCACGCAAAAAAACAGCAAACGGACACAACCGAAGATGAATCAGGCTCCATATATTAATGTATCAAAGTGTCATATATGCAAGAGAGGATAGTGTCTGGAAAGTTAAATCTAAAAACTTGCATGTTCCACGTGAGATACAATTACGTCTGTTGTTTTCGTCTCGAAAATTTGAAACAAGCACCTTCTTCCCTGCAGTAGTCCCAATGGAGATACCAGTAAAGTGATGTGAATAGAAGGCTCTGTCCCATTGCACCAACCATCCAGAATACACCTCACAAGAGGCACATTGCCTGATGCATCTAAGTCTCATTACATGAACGTGGCCTTAGAATACTTGGTCTGGGCAACCCCTCTGGTCTGGTGTTACTTCAGATACCCTGTTACTGCGTGGTACCCCACTCGCTGTTGTCTTCCTCATCTGCCACTTCCACGGAGCATCCCAATATGCAGGGACCGTTCACTGCTAGCGAACACGCTGCAGTAACTGGGGTAATACATCCCGGTAGCCAGGGACTCACAATTATTCAACCACAGGCCTCCATTTATATCTCACTGTGAGGAATCCTTTGCCTGGTTGCAGTAATCACCCCTCTCTCACAGTATGGGGGCCTTTACAAGGGTGCTTTAGACAGGGTCCTCTCTAACATCCCATGTGAAATCTAGCCAATCACACTCACCCCTTCCAAGGGTCTCTCTTTACATCCATGCCTCACTCCCAGGCAAAACTCTCCACTCAATAAATTGGGGCTCTTGTTTTTTTCTATTTTTTACTCCCCTTAATGGGGTCGTTACATTGTGCCTCGGGGCACCCGCCGGGCTCCCCCCTTGCCGGGCATCCGTGACCACCCTCCACCTTCGCGCGTCCCAGCTTTCAGATTGGCTGCTGACCTCCTCATGGACGGGCCTGCCAGAGTCTTCCTAGACCAACGTGTGGCTCCCATAGACAGAGCTCTGCCCACTGCCTGTTCCTCCTCTCCAGATATATACGGAGACACAAGTCATTGATGTGCAAAAAATCTATATGTGGATATACAGTACTGGAATGGAGCAGTGAGGAGACGTTGTACCAAAGTGGATACCCCTATTTAATACTCCAAAGTTAGTCCCTGACTCTGACCTTTTGTCCTTGTCACACTTAAATTTGTATCCATTTTTTATTTTTATTAAAGGACTTCTTAGTGTGCTGCTTTTTATGGAATCTTAGGTCTGATTTAACTTTCCAGATCTTGGCCTGAATCTGTCTCCATTTGCATCATTATTCACAGTTCAGCTGACACAAGAATAGATACTGAAGTGTCTCTATAGCATTGAAGCTGTATAGATGAATAGTTTAATCTAACAAGATCAATAAAAATGAGACTACAGCATAGTAATTCTCTTTCCAGAAATGTTCAGTGTTTGTTTGATGTATAACGAGCCGGTCACTGTCTGATTAGTTCACATTCAAGCAGACTCATCACAGCATTAAATTGAAAGTACATTTACCAATCACTATGCACTATATATTTTTTTGTTATGTTTCAGTCTGTTTGAACTCCCCTGAAATGATGTTGCAGTAAGTTTTCATATGCAGTCAATTTAGGGGCGAACGGAGGATTGTCGGGGGGGGGGGGGTTTCCCCCCGACCCAAAAAAAACCCACCCCCCGTTTCTTCAGCGCTGTCCTATACAGCAGCCGCGGCGCTGTCTAAGAAGAGTCCTCGGCGGTGCTGTATACACCACAGCACCGCCGCGGACGCTTCTTTGACAGCGCCGCGGCTGCTGTATAGGACAGTGCAGCTATAGCGGCCACTTAGTTAGCGCAGGGGGGGGTTTCTGGAGACTCAGAAACCCTCCCTGCGTGCGCCACTGTCAATTAATAGTCACCGACCAGGGTGAAGCGTGCTCCATCGTCGGGGCCGGATTAAGTGATCAGGATGTCCTAGGTCAGCGGCGGCCAACCTGTGGCTCTAGAGCTTTGGAATGTGGCTCCTGACTGGGAGCAACGAAGTATAGTATCCACGTGCCAACAGGGGTAGATTGTATGTAATGCAGGGAGGTCACAGTGTCACGGACAATCTAATCAGGAAAGGAGGAGAGTGTGTAGTGGAGTGTGTGTAGGCATGTGGGGAGGTTTGATTGGCATGTATGGAGTATATGGGGAGATCTGATGGCATGTATGGGGAGTTTGGGTATATCTGACGGCATGTGTGATGGTTGATGGGCATTTAAGAGGTATGTGTGGAGGTCTGATGGCATGTATGTGGAATGTGGGTAGATCCGATGGCATGTGGGGACATCTAAAGCCTTGTGTAGAGGCTGAAGGGCATGTAAGGGGCATATGGAAAGGTCTGATGGCATGTAAGAGGCATGTGTTTCAGTGGTTAGCACTTCTACCTCACAGTGCTGGGGTCATGAGTTCAATTCCCAACCATGGCCTTATCTTTGTATGTTCTCCCCATGTTTGCGTTGGTTTCCTCCGGGTGCTCCGGTTCCTCCCACACTCCAAAAACATACTGGTAGGTTAATTGGCTGCTATCAAAATTGACCCTAGTCTCTCTCTCTCTCTGTCTGTGTGTATGTTAGGGAATTTAGACTGTGCCCCCTTAACTGTAGAAAGATTAATGTCGGCATGCACAGTACGTCATTCTGTGCTGCTGCCCTCTTCATTATTCGCATTTCCTCGGAATCCGTATACTAGACAGTCGTTCTGAACAATTGTTCGTGCTCCTCAACATTTGTACTGAAGATGTCATCGTCACTCTTGTCAGGGTTGTCAGCATCAGGTATTAGATTACCACCGAGCTGTGCCGTGCAGAGCTGTGCTGATTTTATGTAGGATACTTTTCTTTTTTACTTAGCATGATATTGTAAACTATGCTATATTTTCAATGTATGTGTGTATGGTATGTATGCATGGCTATACTGGGTCCATGTATATATGCACACACATATAAAAGGTAAAGTTGGCTCTTTGCGGTATCTATAGATATTTTTTATCTCTTCGTCTCTGACTAGTTGGCAACCCCTGCCCTAGGTGAATACGTTTATATATTGCCCCCTCGCCATCCACGCCAGCCTAATACACAGTAGGCACGCCTAATACGCAATAAGAACTTTAATTTAAAACTCAGCTGCATCTGGCTTTTTAAAAAGGTCACAACAATCTTTATCACTCATTTCATTTTCATTCAAATAAGAAGCGTATAGCAGAATGTAGACATGAACGAGTGCTACTGAAGGTGAGACGTGAAGGGGGGTGGGGCAGTCACCCCACACTTGTCTGTCCTACTGCTTAGCAACGGGACGCGATCCACAGAATCCGGCGGTGGTGTTCAGCATCACCACCGCCGTAGGTAGTCCTGCCCCCAGCCTCCCCTATAAAAGGTTGACTCTGGCACCTAATGAGTGCCAGAGTATTAGGTCTCATCCTAGCTCCAGCGTTCCTTTAGTATTCTTTCTGTGACTCCAGTGTATTACCCGGCTTGTTCCTGACTACCCCAATTCTGTGCTCCCTGTGGATTGACCTCGGCTTGTTATTGACCATTCTTTTCTGCGCTCCTGATACCTGACCCGGCTAGCCTCTGACTACGGACTTGGATTCTCCCTGTGGCATCTCCTGATCTCTTGGTTCTGACCCGGCCTGCCTGACACCGCTTCCATCCTTTTGCTTCACTGGTTGCTCCCTCTGAGGACCGCGACCTGCGCGTTCCCACAGCTAAGACCATACTTCCTTGCAGGGGTTCCTGGTGAAGACCTGGAACACGTTAGACTCTGCGCCTCTTTGGTGAGTAGTGCCAAAACCAGTAAGCAATACTCCAAATACGTGACACAAACAACATGCTCGCTCACTTTTTCAGCATTATGTCTCGCTATCATTTGAATCTAGTGTGTGGGGGGGTTATTTAGGCATATATAGACAATAAAATATATGAAAATGGTTGAAAAGGTGCTCTCATCAAATACAAAGATCTACCAGCCCCATCTGACTAGTATTTAGCATACAAGTGACCGCAGAGATCACAGAGAGCATCCATGTAACTGCCACACAATACAGAGAGCATCCTTGCAACCACCACACAATACAGAGAGCATAATTGCAATCACCACACAATACAGAGAACATTCTTGTAACCACCACACAATACAGAGAACATCTTCATAAGCACCACACAATACAGAGATCATTCCCCCCTCAAAGCTGCTCAATTTTTTAAATGCCCTTCTCTGTCATTTCATTGCCCCCCAGCCATTTCATCACCCCCTCAGGTATTTATTTGCCCCCCTATGCCATTTCATCGCCCCCCTTCAGCCACTTTATCAGCACCCTTCAGCCTCATCATGAGCCCCCTCAACCATTTCACCCCCCCAGACATAGACTCACCTGCTGACATTCAGGCTCGGCAGTCTTCGACTCAGAGCAAATCCGATTGCTGTTAGCTGCCTGTCAGTGCGCCTGCGCACTGTTCTTAGTCCGGTCTCATGAGATAATTTTGTGAGACCAGACTGCAGCCGATGAAATAAGTGGGCGATGAAATGGCTGAGGGGGTGATGAAATGGCTGTGGGGGGCATTTAAAAAGGCTGCCAGCCTGCAATAGTGACTGTCAGGGACGCCCACTTTAGACCAGGGGCTGCCCCGACGATTTCAGGCAGTCCCGACGCTGTGATTAAAAACACAACAAGGAGCCTGGTGCCAGTCGAGTCAATGGAATATTGTGATCACCTAGGATGAGGTATGGGCATATCAGAGGATACGAATTGAGGGAACCAGGTGGGGAAGTTATCAAGCAATTGAGAGGCAGGGCCAAGGGAATGCTAGATGACCGCAAAACTAAAGGTGGATTGGGAGAAAGGGCTCTGGGGAAATGACACAAGAGTTACTGTGGGGTGAGAGGCCCCTGCCGCTGGCTTGTCTCCGTCTAGGTGCGGAATTGTGGGAGAAGGAGAGAGCGGCAGGGAAGTGGTGTCAGTGGAAGTGGGGCAAGTTTCAGTGGTGGCAAAGAGGTCTAGGAAGTTGGAGATGAAAAGATTGTGAATGTAGACCAGTTTGTTGCACACAGATCTAACAATTCAGAGGTCACTGGAGAAGGGGAGGAGGGAAGTGGTAAAAGTAGAGAAGGCAGAGTAGGATGATGAGGGGAGGTGCTCACATGGTGAGGAGGAAATTTTTATGCCGATGTAGAAGAAACAGGGAGGGAAAAAAGCTCAGGAAGAACAGGGAGGAGGTGTAGATGTAGAGAGCAAGATGCTCTGGCGGCTGGATAAACATGGTAAAGAAGGTACATATAGTCATGGGGAAAAGGAGAATAATGTGAAACAATGAACAATAATAAGGAAATGAAGAACAAGTCATGTTGAGAACATGAAGGCGATGGGACAGAGGAGGATCCAGTGGTGGTAGAGTGACAACACAGGGTTATATATAAATAGCTGAGAGTGATGAGTAGGTGAACAATGAAGAATGATAGAGCTAAAGCTGAACATGGTGGAAAATATTGCTGTGTCCAACAACAATTGTGACCTATGAACGAGCTATGGAGCAGAACAGAGCTAAAGCTACATGTGGAGGAATAAGAATTGCTTGTGGGTGTGAGCTCTGTTTCTGCTTGTGTAGGTCGGTGAGTGAGGTGGATACAGTGAACAGAACATTAAATTGGTGCAGACAAGTGAGGAGCGAAGTAGTGGTGAGAGAAAGAGAAGTTAGATACTTGGAGATAAGTGTGGTGTGTAGGAGATATAGAGGATGTAAATGAAGCAGTTGTGGGCTAGATAGAGTGTCGAGAGAGTGGTGAGGAGCAGGAGATCCAGCTAGTACTGGAGATGCAGTTGCACTAGACTTGGTTTTGTAGTAGATAGGAGAGTAACACTGGAACTGTTGGAGGCTTCAGGAATTCGGTGGAATTGCAGACACTGCTGTATGTAAACATGGCAAACTCTACGTAATACTTGACCTTCTGGGTGGGGTTCTTCTTTAAAGCTAGCTGAAGCGACATCGGCTTATGAAAACCATTTCTATCAGGGTGCTGCTTACACTGATTATTATACTTGACTTTATGACCATTGCTACCTATCCTGTGGTCAGCAATAGCAACAAATAGCACATCCACAGTGACCTCATCAACTTTCCAGTACAGAAACCAGCTTTACACATTACAAAATGTTCAGCTTTCCATAACAGCCACAGCACAGGAAAGCGACAATAAAAAATAGTTCAAGTAGATATTAATATATGTACCAGGTATGCCTGAGAAACGTATTTACGCGCATAAACCAATGCGTCCACCGCAGAGATAGCATGAACAATGTAATACTGCAATGCCACATGTATCTGCAGGTCGGCATGAGCCGCATTTGCGCGAATGTTTTTACGGCACTCGGTCTATGTTAGAATGCCCGTTCCCTGCCCATCCCCCCGCAAGCGGTTATAAGTGCCAGACTCGCAGAGCGATTTCACGCTGGAATGTGTTAGTACTATTGTACCTAATAAAAGTAAATTTAGAATATATATTAATGAATGTCAGAGAAAAGGCAGAACGGGGGACAGCAATAAGATGTAGTATATATACAAAAATTATTCAAAGCGCAAAATAACAAACGTACATTTCACAATAAAGATAAAGCATTTCTGCATCTCCTGTATGAGATCCCAGGGAATCAGCCACAAAAGGTTTTTCCTGTCCTTTGATACAAAACTGAAGCTAAAATCCAATTAACTTCAAACATCTGTTGTTTTCCTTCTTAAGACTCAAATGAAAATCTTCTTTCCTTCGTTACTCCAAATGGAAATATCATTTAAAGTGATGAGAATAGACAAATGCAACTTCATATAATATAACGGCCACATTGATGAGTTAAGTATGATCAGTGGGAGGGGTCAAGACGCAATCAGCAAATCAGGAGCAGCTACAAACTTATTTTTTGATACATAAATGCATATATTGCGCAAAATGAAAACACATATAATTCTACTTAAGCCCAAACATGTCTATTTCTCAGACAGGGGTTCTCTTGTACTACTCAGAAATGCACATACACAATTCTATATTTATTGGTCGTATGCTCTAGTTGAGATAGAAAGCTAAATGTCGGGAAGGATAAAATAATAATAAAATATATGAAAAATATCCTATGGTGTTAAACCCGCAACTGAAAACATCTACATGCACTAGGCTCATACATATTTATTATGGATATAAAGAAACGTTCCCCACCCTGAACTTGTGCTATGCTCAGATTGATGGCTCTCATATATTCTGTGTTTTAAGTTAAGAAGCAGCAGTAGAAAGTTTGTGTGTGGTTGAAGAGGAGGTCAGAGTAGTAACATGATGGACATTACTGCAGTTCCGGGAGATAGAGCATTTCCTGCCGCTGGTCCAGAAGGATAATTACAGTTCAATCACCCGCGTTTCACCATTATAACTTGGAGCGGGGGAATGCACTGGAGTATTAGACTGAGTAGGGGAGAACGTTACACAACATTATAAATAGGAAACTGAATCACGGTAAACGCCACAAATTATACAAAGGACATTTTGGCTTTTGGAAATGTCATTTTAAACACGAATAACTCACCATACGTACATATTATGTTATTTCAGGTTAATATGCTGGGACTTTTAAATCTAATCTCAACTAAATGAAACAACAGCCTTATGTTTAGGATGAAGGAGCATCAGCAGCATCAGCAGCTATTTATATAGCGCCACTAATTCTGCAACGCTGTACAGAGTCCCTGCCCCAATAGAGTTTACAGTCTAAATTCCCTAACATATATACACACACAGACACACACACACACACACACAGAATAAGGTCAATTTAATAGCAGCCAATTGACCTACCAATATGTTTTTGGAGTTTGGGAGGAAACCCACGCAAACACGGGAGAACAGAGAACATATAAACTCCACACAGATAAGGCCATGGTTGGGAATCAAACTCATGACCCCAGTGCTGTGAGCCAGAAGTGCTAACCACTGAGCCACCGTGCTGCTACATAAGATAGTGCGCCCGGTTCTATAGGGAGAGGTTTGTATAAAGAAGTGAGTTTTAAGGGCGTGCTTGAAGCCTTGAAAAGTAGAGACTAACCTGATGGACTGTGGGAGATCACAGCTGAGGAGCAACCAGGGAAAGTCCTGGGGGTAAATGTATCATGCTGAGAGTTTTCCTGGCGGGTTTGAAAAACCAATCATATTCTAGCTATCATTTATTTAGTACAGTCTACAAAATGACAGCTAGAATCTGACTGGTTGCTATAGGCAACATCTCCACTTTTCAAACCCGCCGGAAAACTCTCAGCTTGATACATTTACCCTCTGGAGCGGGAATGGGAAGAGGTAATCAGTGTGGTAGTTTGGCAGTGGTTGGCAGAGTGGAGGTAGCGGTAAGGAGTGTAGGTAGAGATGAGGTTGGAGATGTAGAGGCGGGGGAAAGATTGGTTGACAAGGTGAAGGTGAGGAGTTTAAATTTAATTTTGTAGGCCACCGGGAGCCAATCTAGCGACTGGCAGAGAGACAGCAGAAATAGAGCAGCAGGAGCGAGAAGCTTGGCGGGCAGCAGCAGCATTCAGGATAGATTCGAGAGGGCGGGAGTTGGGAAGGTCAGACAGAAGGAGATTAGAGTAATCAAGGTGAGAGATTATAAGGGAGTGAATAAGAGTTTTGGTGGCTTCCAAGGGCCTGTTCTTGGATATATTCTGGAGATATTGGCGGCAGGAAATGCAGAGGGACTGAATGTGAGGTTTGAAGGAGAGGGAGGGGTGAGATTGACCCCTAGGCAGCGGACTTCAGGGACAGAAAGGAGAGTAGTGTTATCAACAGAAAGAGAGAAAGGAGAAGGTGAGGGAGCATGGAGTGGGGGAAGACGATTAGTTCAGTCTTGAAAATATTGAGTTTAAGAAAGTGCTGGCTTGGACATTCAAGATGAGGTGGCCAAGAGACAGCAGAAGACACCAGACATAAGTCTAGGAGAGACTTCAGGGGAGGAAAGATAGATTCAGGTGTCATCAGAGGACCAAGGGAGGATGCGTAAATGGAGAAGAGCAGCGGGCCAAGAATGGATCCCTGGGAGACCACGACTGATAAGGGAAAAGGGGGGTAAAGTGGAGTGGGTTTAATCACAAAATAGGAGAGAAGTAAGAGGGAACCAGGAGAGGACAGTGTCACCGACACCTATAGATTGGGTTTGTTAAAGAAGGGAGTGGTCAAAAGTATCAAATGCATCATAGAGGTCGTGAGGGATATGAAGGGAGAAGTGTCCCTTACGTTTGGCGAAGAGAAGGTTGATAGTGACCTCAGTGAGGGCAATTTTGGTGGAGTGGAGGGAGCAAAATCCATATTGCGGTGGTTCAAGGAGGGGAGTGTGAGAAGAGAGAAAGTAGGTGAGACGGTTGTAGACAACCCTTTCGAGAAGTTTGGAGGCAAGAGGAAGGCGGGAGATAATTAGAGAAATGGTGGTAATTAGAGAAAGAGGGTCAAGGGACATTGTATTCATAATTCCTAGCTTGCCAAGCAACCTGGGACCCTGTTATCTGGATATTACTCCCAGGAAGCTATGGAAGTTATATCTATTCACCAGTTTATAATTCCTGCAGAGGGCGGGGGCAGGAGAACCAATACAACGTGCTACCATGTACATCAAGGAGCACATCTACTCCACATTTTTGGAAAACACCTCAAGTGCCTGAAAACATGAACCCCGACACCTACCTTTCGGCAGACACGAATCTCTGTCCAAGGGCTACATCCTCTAATGAGGGGTGTGGATCGTTCGTGTAGGTGTGGCTTGTGCACACAGGGCATGGCCTAATGTTCTTTAATTTTCCCATCTGGAATGATGTCAGTTACAACCATCGGAGACTAAGTGGATCCTGAAAATGGCGCATCCATGGTAAGTTCAATTTTATTTCTTAAACTTACTAACTGAGCTCCACCCAAAACTAAAAAATAAAATGGGTTTTCAAATTTTTAAATTATAGCCTCAAACAACCTCAAACTTTAAAGTCGGCAAAGCGTTGACTTTGATACGTAATCTAGGTTCTGAGGATAGACTCTTTTGATTTCACTAAAGCTTTGTTCTCTACCCCTCTTGACTGGAGCAGTCAGAGGTATTGGTTGCTTTTGTACAACACGGGAGGAACACGGATCAGTACATACACTGCCAGCTGGTCTCTTTGTTCTTATCTTCTGACTTCATTAAAAATAGTTCACAGTTTGAACTCTACTGTTTGATGGTATTTGGAAGTCATAGAACGTTCAGAAAAATGAGAATGGATCTGAATATTTATTTGAAACTTTTGAGTACAGATTTATTTGAAAAACAAGTAAGCCCACCATTAGAAATACATAATAAAACTGGTAATTATATATCTGTATGTGCTAATATTTAACAATATCTGTCCTTCGTGTCATCTGCCCAAATACTTTACTAGGCGATCATCATTGTGATATCTGGAGCCTGGCACTGTTCCATCTCTCTGGAGCAGTGTAGGATGCAGAGTTAGTGGCTTTCTCTCTTCTAGGTAACAGAAAGAGTCGGGAGGTCATTTATAGAGTAGAAATAATGGAATCTGGTTTTGTGCGCTTAGAGTTACGCCATAGTTTATGGAGGAAGACGACCGAGGAGGAGTTGGCACAGTGAGGGAGTTCTCAGCTAATTGCTCAGTAGTTGTATCGTGCTAGCCCACCTACTTTTTTTAGTGCATTTCAAAAATGAGATTTTATTTTGCAATACATTGATTAAAAGACATCAAGGGGTGGAGAATTTGTGTTTATAGGGGGTGTTCCTTGACATTTTCACTCCTCAAAATTACTTGATTGTTGCACCAGCGCAGAATTGGTCTTGTACTATATCTTTAACGGGACACGTTTTGCACCATGTTGCAATCTGGCAGAGAAGAGAGATTTCCAGGCGCAATTTGAGCAGGTGGGGTATGATAAATAATGCTGGGTATTCCGACACCTGTCATGCTTCCAAAAAAACCCCGAAAGAATAGAAAATCGACTTGAAAATAATTATACTTACCTTCAAGACGACGCTGGAGATCCCCGAAGACAGCAGCATAATGACAGGAAGGCTTTTCGATTGGAGAACTGGCGTCGTCTGTCAAGCAAAATTTAAAGGGGCAGTGTGGGGTCCCCTAAGGTTAAGTGGATAAACACTTAACCGAACATTGTCGCTTTAAATTTTGCTTGACAGACGTCGCAATGACGTCAGGCAGCAGAAACGGTCAGTTCTCCAATCGCAAAGCCTTGCTGTCATTCTTTCGGGGTTTTTTGGAGGCATGACAGGTGTCGGAATGGTGGTCATCGTAAAAACGATTACCACCGTTTTGAGCAATTCACTAAAAAGAGTCACACTGACGAAAGTGACACCTAATAAAACCAGATGCTCTGTCCCCTCACTCTGGTGATTAAGAGGTACATGAGGTGTGACCGGATTCACCAGGGAGTTAACTCTGTCTGTCTGGGTGTCAATTAATTGTCTTCAGTCAGCTGAATATGACAATATAAAGAATCAGGAAATAACAAACTCCTGTCCCCACTAACTCATTTGTTAAACTCTCTCCAGTCAGTCACTAATAGTAAACAGTCTCTCTCTCCTGCAGTCTGTTTGTCTGCAGTCTCTCTGCAGTTCAAACCCTGCCTTACCCTTGGCCCTCTGTTCAGTTCTTCTGAGCTTCTTCAAGCTATATCCCCTCACTTGGTGTCTCCTCAGCTCTCTCCACAGAGCTGTCTCTGACCTCTCTACTGGGCTACCTGCTGAACATCTATGCCAGTCCTTCCACCATGAAGAGGAGTCCGGCACTGTGGACAGACTCATCTGGATGTCAGAGAGCAGGTAGGGATCCCCTCATCTTCTTCCAGCCCTGGACCAATCGAATCTGTGAAGATTCACTTTGGTCCAATCAGGGCTTGCCATGTCATGGCCACGCCCCCTCACAACGGTTTATATTTAGCCATTGTGAGCGGCACAGGGAGTCTGTCGGTGGACAAACACCAGAGAGGAGCTCCGGAAAGAAGAAGAAGAAGATAGAGGCAGACAGTGGAAAGGCAGCAGCGCCGAGATCAAGACAGGAGACAGTGGCTGTGCATTGAGGGGCCTAGTTCTTCAGGCTAAAGCCTGGGACCACAATGAAATCAGGCCAAGAGCCTGCCATAATAGGCTTAGAGCCTAGATGGAGTCACATAGCTCAGGCCAATAGCCTGTGCAGCACTTAAGTCAGGCTTAGAGCCTGTGGTACTTGCATTGTACCTGTTGTTCTGTGGGCTGTCAGGCTTAATTAGGGTAGTACACTGCACCTAGTCTAGTTATTATTTGTGCTGTAGTGACCACATAGTTGTTGTTAGAGTCATTGCGCTTTGATTTGACTAGTATGTTTGGCCCACTCTGCTGGTGATAGTAGATACCAGACTGTGGGTTGGCTTGCTCTGTATGTGTCATTTGCAAGTGTAGCGCTATAGAAGATCTACGATCAAGTGGGGCCGGTACGATCGCCGTTGAGTAGGATCCGTGTTGCGATGCTCCAGGCTTGCCCTCACACCCGTGCAAGTAAGGTGCCCCCGTGGGAGATGTTTCTGCAGCAGACTCCTGTAGTCTACCGTGCCAAGGCTTGAGTAACCGGGAAGGTAGTAAAGGTGCCTTATGCCAGCTAGACATCCCGAACATACTTAGCCAGGCCATCCCAGATTTTCACCTGTGTTTAGAAGATTGGACGTTGATGTGACATTTATACCTAGATTGCTTAGCGTCTCCCAAGAGCGCAAAGTAGGAGTACAACTATACGTAGGCTCAGTAGACTATCTAGACTGCAAGGGCAAAAAGAAGGCGTTTTGCACATCCAGTTGTTTGCTTAATTGTCCTTTTGAAGAACTTGCTTGAGTTATTAGAAACCATGAACACGACATGCCTTGCGAAAACCCAAAACCATGGGGAAGACAGGAGATGGTGTGGATCTCATATACTAATTAAATAGCCACACAGGAGAGGCTGCCAGGAACAATCCCTATATCTAAGAGGCTTCATTTTATAGGGGTGGAAAGCCTGCCGGCGGAATGACGCCTTTGCGTGAGGAAACCAACTTAACAAGTACAATGCCGGTACCACCACATTATCATCATTTCAGAATGGCAATAACAAGTTAATATCTTTAAAAATAATAATAATAATATTTCAATAAAGGATTACTGTCACGTGGGTGCTGGAGAGTAGTAACATTTTTAAACTATTTCCAAAATGATCTGCTTTGTTCCAGACTTGCCTGCACATTTTGCAAAATGTTGAAACAAACGAGTATGAATTCTACCCAGATTAGCTAATTAAGTGTTTATGTCCCTTTAAATTAACCCATTTCTCCCTGCGGTATCGGAGAGATTAGGCATTGCTCTGGTGACAATTTAATTCTATATATAACCTCTGCTAGAGGGGTAAGAACCTGGGAGGCATTAATACTTCCTGATTAGACAATTTATTAACCGTCCACCACAAAGATTCTGTCTACTTCACATTTATTGCCCGGATTGCTGACTCCTGGCTTATTTTCACCGGTATTTAATCAATGTCTTCTTGGGAGTAATTAAACTCATTCTGCTGGACCGTGTGCTGACTTTAATATTTCATTATCAACTGGGGACAATTTGTGCTTCGTTCCAAGTTTGGGAAAGCGCACGAGGGGGTTATTAGGAGGTCCCAGCAGTGAATCTTCCTGTGCCAGGTTAGCTTTGGCAACGTTCAGAGGTTGTGGACCACATGTGGACCCATCTTGCCGGGTTTGTATGCGAGGGGGGGGGCTTCTTCATAAATAGAGGAGAATAAATCGCATAAAATCACAGCCTGAGGACCTGTAACTGCTGGAAAGGAGATGATAACTCATGTTATGATTATCATGTAGTATTTTCCCTTGTGTAAGACATAGCAGACTACCTTCTAAGGCAGAAAGCTAAACGAGGAGCAGTTCAACTGTTTAGGACCTGGTTTCGAGTAGTCCGCAGCTTTGCCGACCGAACATAGTCGTAAACCTACAGCCTCAAAATTGTGGCCTTGCGCATAGTTTTAGTGGCACATATCACAAGACATGTGAAATTTAAAATACAGAACCTCCGAGCGTATTGATGCAGTCGAAGTAAAGATTTGTCTATCATCAACATCATCCTGATGTCATAACGTGATACCAGCTAATGACGTGTCCCGCATCCAGGGTACGCCATTCCTGTGCTCCTCCTGGCATCCTTGTAGCGGTGGGTTCCAGGTTAACAGTAAGATGTGAAAAGTACTATGATAGAACTACAACACCCAGCAAGGCCTGGATGCCATTGTCTGCTTGGGCATTCTGGCACTTGAAGAACTTCTTGCATATCTGCACGTTAACTATTACTGCCCTGGGTCAGTGTCAACGGGGAAGGTAATTTTGTTGCGATGTAAAGTCAGCCTTATCGACGGGTTTGGGGGGACTTATATAGGACCCTTACTCTGCATATTGTAGGGTCCCACACAGAGGCATCGGAACGTAGGGAAACTGTTAGAAAGAACCAGGGATGTCAGATGGTCAGTGTCTATAGCATGGGCCGGGACATCACATGATCATGCCTTATAATACGGGCCGGAATGTTATGTACGTCTCTGTTTTCGCCTTGTTGAAACTCAAACAAGGAAGTTAAAGTAACAATCTTCTGCTCGTCTGCTCACATTGACTAATAGTGGAAAGATCGATAACCATCATTAGAAAACAACCCAACACAAATTCTGCCATTTGTTCCTATTTGATGCTCATTTGGTGAGAAAGATTATTGTGTCAAACTGTGCAGCGGAATGATTGTAACTCTAGTGCCATCTAGTGGAAGAAAATGTTTATGAACGAGACAGACTCAAGTCAGGTCCAATGAAAGATACCTTTAAAATGTAGAGAGGTGCACTGACCCCCGTGTTCTGGTTTTGGCTTTGGATCTGGATTAACTTTGTGTTTTAGTTTTGGTTTTGGCAAAGCCGCCCTTGCATGTTTTGGTTTTGGATCCCAATTGTTTTCTAAAATCCCTATTTTTGCTAAAATTACATATTTTTTCCCCCTTACATTATTGTTAACCTCAATAACACTAATTTCAAGTCATTTGCAGTCAATTTTGACCACCTCACAGGTCACAATATTATTTTCATACACTTTCGTACAAATACTGCAGCGACCTGGCTGGATGGTAAGCAACAGAGCAATGACACAAACACATGGCAGTTCCTACCACATCTAGGACACATTGGCACACAGCAGTGGCAGAAAAGAAAAATGGTGCAAGATGGAATTGTCCTTGGGTCCTCCCACCCACCCTTATGTTGGATCTTAAAAAGGACATACACACTTTAACAAACCAAGCACTTCAGCCACAAAAGTGCCACTCCTTGTGACTGAAGTGTTTGGTTTGTTTGGGCCACCACAAAACAAGGTAACAATGGCCTTAAGCCACCTGAGGTAATAGTGCTGTTAATTAACTCTACTGTGGCAAGATGTTGTTGTCCTCATCCTCATCCTGTTGCAATTCCAAAGTGGCATCCTCAATTGGTGTATCACCGGCTACACTCGGGCTGTTCAGGCACACATCAGCAGAAATGCTGAAAGGGCCCTCTTTATGGGTACACTAACAGAATGCTCACGATTAGACATCCCACTGGTGGATGGACATTTTCCTCTAATGCCTTACTGTTATCTTTCAGCTCGGTTTTTACACGTAAAAGTATTTGGGCACCACTTTTGGAGTCCGAATGACAAGGTCTTGCTTGGTCACGAGTGACCTTACAAGAAGATGTCTCAGTAACAGTTTCATATCTCGTACCCATAGAGAAAGGCGAAGGCCTCATTCTTTCTTTGCCACTGCGTGTGTAGAATGGTATGTTGGCAATTAAAATTTTTTTCTGCAGATAACTTTGCCTGGATTACAGCTCTTTTTTTCTTGACCAAGGTAAAAGGTGTTTTTTTACATTTTTGTTTGCCTGACTTAAAAACACTATGTACTTTAACATAGGCTTTACCAGATGATGTAGAGGGATTACTATCATCATGACTGGTGCCAGCAGCTGCTTGGTGCTCCTGTTCTTCTGTGTACTGCTGTGAATCCATTTTGATAACACCGTACACTTTGACTGCAAATTCAGAAGAAAAGGCTGCCGAGCCTAGTATTTGTATTTCAGCAATGACAATTAGTAATGGAGCAATGGAGCTCTCCTCTTTAGGTGTATATAGCATCCTTTACTTTTTCGGTGCAAATTCAGAAGAAAAACCTGCAAGGACTAGTATTTGTATTTCAGCTATGACAATTAGCAACACAGCTCTCCTTTTTGTGTGTTACCTATATAACACAGTAGAATTGGACTGCAGAATTACATAAACCCTGTAAGCACTATTATTTGTATATTTCTGCAATGAGATTTATCACTGGAGCTATGGAGCTCTCCTGAATGTCACTGATTACTTTCTTTAACACTGCTACACCCTCCTCTTTCAATTCTCTAGCTTTGCCTGCCCAACTGCTCTACACTCTATGCTACCCCTTCTGTCGGTTACTTGCTTGTGGTTGCCCCCAAGACAACATTTCCCTGGATTGGAAGCCATCTGGTTGGTGCAGTAGTACCCTCCACCTACTTTAGCCGACAATGCCGCAGACACCACACGCAGCAAATACCAATAATAAACCTTAAACATGTGCCAAGCCAGGCAGAGCACATACTGAACAAAGTACCAGGTTCATGCTGGTGTGCTTACAGCTATATTTACTTATATGTGTTGTTTTTATCTCTGAAAGCCACCTCTATCCCAATGAAGAGGTACAGAGGGCACCAGGAGGGTGAAACCTCTAATTGGGGGTAAGGGCACACACCACTATGGTTGGGACACCTTTGGGGGTCCCATTATTAATCTTTATAAATCCTTGTGGTATGTTCTATGAAGAAATGCAAACTTCAATACCTTCTCCAATAACCTCAATCTGGGATTATCCCACATGGAACCTCTTCCCTATATAATTACCCTTGGAGGAAAACAAATGATGAACCTAAATGAACCTATGATTTTATTGACTGAGCAAATTGGACATCTTTAGACTCTCTCACTGAGAGATATGGTTTCCATCGGTCTAATAGTTTTTAATATACTCCAGTATGTTCTTCTCTTTAGTGTTTACCGAGGGTTCAAACACTTAGATGTCTTACCCCTTCTAAGCGTCTATGTTACAATCCTAATAGAAGAGGTGTGGTATCTATTCTTTAGTACTTTGTGTTGATATTGCTGAGCCTTTGTTGAAACATGAGCTTGACTTCGAGAAAGACTTAGGGTCTCCCAGGTCTCTTAGGCTTCTACCTCCACCTTATTTAAGGAAAATTCATATAAAATGTATACCAGAACCTTGTACCTACTAGAGTACATCAAATATTCCCAGCTACACCTCTCTTGTGCTGGCGGGGGTGCAGACAAAAAGATTTCATCCATATCTGGTGGCGTTGCATCAACTTTTTTGAGGGAAACTGATGAAATGCTTGAACAGATATTAGACACAATTTTACGTTCTCCCCGGTCCGATCTATTATGCCCTCCTATCCCTGTCTTAGGAGCACACTATGGTAAACTCGCCTCTCACATCTTAACCGTGGCCCAATCTTCTATAGCTAAACACTGGAATGATCTCTCCCTCCAACATATAGAGGACAGAATCTGCCTTATAGCTGCCATGGAAAAGATCACTTTACACCTACAAGGTTTCATTTTATTCCATGGAGCTTTGATTCACATCCGCCCCTCCCACCCCGGTTACCCCATGACCCTCCGCTACTTCCTGAAGGATATTCTTTTTGGGAGATATTCAATGTACTATGTGGTCCTTTCATATAACACTGTATAAACTCATATGGTCTTGGCCTAAGAACTTACTAGGCTTTATGTGTAATTTATTTCTGGTGAATTGTAAGTTGCCTTCCCCCCCCCCATCTTCTACCCTCTGTCTTGTATTTTGACTCCTCCCTCTTGTCTAGGCGTGAAACTTATAAAAATGACACACGGACAACAGTTTTTCAGTTCATTCTTTTTTTTATTGTTGCAATATTGTTAAATTGTTTAAATATTTTTGTTACTTTTTACTATTTGTACAATTTGCCATTTCATTATTAAAGAAGTAAAAAAAAAACAACTCTTAACCAAACCATCTTGCAAAATAAACATCCGATGAAACAGTTATGAAACCCAGTTGTGGTCTCCGGACAACTGGACAAAACATTTTCATAGTCTGTGGGGGTTTGTGACAACATTGTTCCCCTTCATTGTAGTACTTAAGCCAATGGCCAGCTCCGCACTGTGACTTGCAATGTACAATTACAGTTATTTAGCTCATGTCAAAGCCAAATTCTTTAGCCAATAATAAAATACAAATACTCCAACAATAGAAACATCAATAAAAATAACAGAAAGACCCTGATTGCGGCCAGTAATAAGCTGAAGACATACTGAGCAGGTGGAGATTTATCTTACAGTGCCGTAACTCTTACATTCCTCTTACCCATTGGCTTTTATTATTATTTTATCATTGCTAGTAAACGCATGTAACCGGGTATGGGAATGGAGCCCATTGATCCCACTGTTATTTGCACTTGTGGTCAGGAGTGTTTGCGCTGTGGCGCAATTTTTCTGGCGCTATCTGCTCTAATGATTTGCGGTCACCACAAGTGAACATATTGGGGTGAATGGAATGTTCTCCGTTGACTCTTTGACAACAAGTACAATCTCTAGTTAGTGTTACCCCCAGCAGGTCAGCTATGATCTGACATTTACCACAATACCAAAGTCTGGCTGTAAGAGGGAGAGAGGGGCTTCAAGCTAAACAGGTGTTGTGGTAAATTCTGAGGGTGTCCTGGTAACGCTGCAACACATTGGGGTCTTATCTATAATAGTAAAGTTCTATCTCACAGTTTACAATTGCGCTTAGCCGATACTGGTACCTGAAGAATGTGTACATATCACTTCAGAGACCGACGCTCCATAAATCTCTTTGCCGAAGCCTAAACAACAAAGGAATAAAGAACAGCAAGTATTAAACATAAGTCCTGTCATTTCTGTAATTCTGCTGATACAATGCTGGGATAGTTTCCTTTACCAGACATTAGTTTATTATTTTTAATTAATAATCTGTCTACAAACATTGATCCATGGGCCTCTTTCTATTCACTGTTTCCATTTATTTATTTTCTACAGGATAATTACCCCCCGGTCAGTGATATTAGCGATGATTTACAGGAGGATGTGGAAGATGTGGGGATATGATCTGTCTTAGGGAATGCAGGTCATTGCCTAGCAGTGGTTCCAAACTAATGACAGTCCAAGACAGAGCAATACATATATAATATATTATTGTGCAGTGACCGCTTATAGCGCATTATAGGACTAATCATAAGACTTTATACTCAGTTACTGCTACAGATGCTATAGACAGAGCCAGCTGCCATTAGGCCAGGGCACCAATGGTTAGGGGTATCTAAACACCATGATTGGTATAATGCCTCTTATCCAGTGTTATTAATGTCCCCGCAGGATCTCCACACAGAAAGCCAGCCGCTGACATGAAGGGAGAAGCAGCCGGGAAGCTTCTGCTCCTCAATGTCAGCGATGGCCTGGGAGAGTGGCGCTGGGCTATGATGTCATTGTTCAGCGCCACATTCTCAGACTGAAGGGAGCAGGAGATGTCACCCCCCCCTCCTCATCTGCTAAGGTAAGAAGCAGCAGGGGGTGGGGGCACCGTCCCTGAGGGTCCTGGTAACGCTGAACACATTGGGGTCTTATCTATAATATTATAGTTCTATCTCCCATTTTATAATTATATTTAGCTGATATTAGTACCTGGAACTCCGACGCTCTATGGATCTCTATGTCAGGCTCCTACTACTCTGGAATAAAGAACAACAAGCGTTAAACATACGTCCTGTCATTTCTATAATTTTTCTGATACTTTCATTTATGTAAAGTGAAATAAACTGAGATAACACTGCAGAGTCACAGAGGCCTCAGGTGAGGATAATGGTTTATGCAGATTGTTCTATTGTGTGTCAGCTGCCTGAAATAAATGGCATCTGATCGTTATAACTCGTCCTGCAACAAAGGAACCTTTATCTCTGGGTGTTATCTCCAGGGTATTATACCTCATATCGTGCTCCATGTATATACATCACCTATAGTACAGTATATAGACTGGAGATTCATTGAATGTTTTAATACTAGTCAGTCTTTTATATCACTGCCAGCCTTTACTCTGAGGACATTCCACAGATCTCCTTACCGATCCAGACGTCCGCGCTTCTCTTCTACAAAGTCTACAGTCAGGTCCCACCGTCCATCCATCCATCCATCCGCCCAACCGTCCGTCCGTCCAACCGTCCGTCCTTCCGTCCGTCCGTCCTTCCGTCCGTCCGTCCATTCGTCCTTCAGTCCCTCAGTCCTTCCGTCCAGATCAATGTCCAATGGAGCATTGCGTGCTTCCGTAAGTAATGTAGTTTTGTTGATTATCTTAAGTAGTTTTACCCAAAAAGATGACATTAGAGCAAATTTAAATTTTGACAAGTACTTCTTAATGGACTAAATTTCTAATCAAGTTTGTGTAGCGAGATTAAGAATTTCAATATTCGATAAAGCCGTTCCCAAAGATTGCAAATAATGTGCAACTGGTTTAAAACAATCAATGCGTTCAGACCATCTAGTTGTGGATATATTATGAAGTGAAGCAGGAAGATGCTCTTTCAGAATATATCACCTTTGCGGGTGAAGAAACTGCTTTTACTCCCTTGTATTTCCCAGCCGTGTTAGATCCATCCTCGTAGGCTTGGCCAAGTCATGCTTGAAAATCCACCTTTAATCCTACCAAATTTTCCAATACTCAATCAAGAATTTCTTTTCTATTTTTTTGTGAAATCATAAAACATGACAAACCGTTTTTCAATTGAAAATTTTGAGCATTCTACAATCTTGACATAACGAATCACCAGAGTGGTCTGTTCCTTCCAAGAACTATCAGGAATGTCATTAATTATGATGGCCAAGTATTTCTAACTTCATCAAGAATTGTTTCCTGTATGAATGACCCACACAGCTCAATAAATTCATTTTGTATGCATGTTGATAGATAATGAACTTGCAGGAGTGTTTGGCTCTCTTGCGATTCATGTACAAGTTTAACATGCCTCGATATAATCGGTTTATAAATGCTGATAAGCTCAACTATACCTAGAACATTTCCATTATTACGGTCACCAATGCGAGAAATGGAACCAAAGAATGCTAATCCCCGCTCTGAAATATAAAGAACAACATGCAGGATGCACTGAAGAGTTTGTTTCCAATAAATATCTTCCATAGTGACTTTGGCGAAGAGTAAACTGTAAACTGAAGTTTCAGATAATAATGCTCTGAAGGCTGACTTCCAGGCCATATAATTTTCTTTGTACAGCGTTAAACTCTCTTGTGATGCCCCTACAGTCTTTGAATCAATGTGCTCTGCCTCAAGTTGCCTCTTCATCTACTATCCAATATCTATAAACTCCTAGTAGAAAACCTCTTTGGCTCTTTGCCCAAATTCACTACCGCCTGGGAGCGTGACTTGGGAGGTAGGGTTCGGGAGGCAGATTGGCCAGCAATCTTTGAGACCACTCATACTTGCTCTGCTGGAGTCTCTGTTGTAGAGACCCACTATATAGTTCTCTCGAGATGGTATAGGTGCCCAGCCCAACTGGCTAGATTTTATCGGGGAGTGTCTGATACCTGTCGGAGATGCCATAATGCACCGGGCACTCCCATACATATTTGGTGGGACTACACGGTTCTTTGCTCCTTTTGGACTCAGGTCATAGAGTTATCTCTTGAAATATTACGGGATGAAGTTCTTGATAACCCAGGGTTTTGGCTCCTTAACAAGACCAATACCCCAATCTCTCGTTTCAAAAAATCCATATTAGGATACCTCATTTCAGCGGCGAAAGCAGTGATACCTATTCACTGGAGATCATCCCCCACCACGTCCATTTGTTTCCATCTCTCTTCATCTACCTCGTCTGTCCTCTTTCCTCTTCATCATCATCATCACCATTTATTTATATAGCGCCACTAATTCCGCAGCGCTGTACAGAGAACTCATTCACATCAGTGCCTGTCCCATTGGAGGAAACCCACGCAAACACAGGAAGAACATACAAACTCCACACAGATAAGGCCATGGTCGGGAATTGAACTCATGACCCCTGTGCTGTGAGGCAGAAGTGCTAACCACTAAGCCACCGTGCTTCTTAACATTCTTCTCCGTGTCCAGGTCTCACCATTCAGAAAGTTTTTCTTAAGTAGAACGTAAGGGAAAACAGACTTACTAAGGTCTCATGGAATGCTATTTGGTGTTTCAAAACTAGGAGTCTGAAGAAATTATGTAATTTGGGCTGCATCGCTTTTGTTGATAATACCAATGTCGATATTGGCAAAACTTCAGCAGAAATTAATGCTCGTTCTTCTGGATCTCAAACGCTCTTGCTGTAGAGCTTCTGGATTGCAAACTGATCCCTTTACCCGTGCCCAGTGTCCCACATTTCCATGGATTTTATCACGGATTTCCCATTGTCTAAACTGTGTATTTGTAGTTGGGTGATAGTTGATCGCTTTAGTAAGAGGACTCACTTTAGTCTATTACCGAAGATACTAAGTCTTTGGCTCCTCTGTTCATTCAAAATGTTTTCAGATTACATGGCATACCCACTAATATTGTATCAGACAGAGGAACTCAATTTGTGGCCCAGTTCTGGAAATCATTTTGTTCCTTGCTAGACATTCAACTAATGGACAGACAGAAAGGGGAAATCAGTTTTTGGAACAATATTTGAGATGCTACATCTCTGAATTACATGACAACTGGGTAGAATACCTGCCATGAGCGGAATTTGCCTACAATAATTCACCACACTCTTTCTCTGGTTATGCCCCATTTTTCTGCATTTATGGGAGATATCGCAAGTCTGTTTAATTTTCTGACATAAATGAGATTGGACACATTGCTCGTTCTCTGAAGAGAATATGGATAAAAAAAAATTCTCATTGAAGCAAGCTGAGTCTCCAGCCAAGTTATTTAAGGATCGCTTCAGACGTCCCTGTAAGATCTAAGAAGGGGACAGAGTATGGCTCTCCGCTAAGAACATCAGGTTCCGTCAGCCTTCCTTTAAGTTCGAACCCAGATACATTGGTCCATTTAAAATCATCCAGTTGCTTTTCAGTTGGAACTGCCCAACTCATTGAGGATACCCCTTACGTTCCATGCATCCTTATTGAAGCCAGTTCATGCATCCCGGAGGCTTCCCAGCCAAGTAAACCTGCTCCAGTGATAGTTGATGGTCACACAGAATATGTGATCGAGAAAACTCTTGATTCCAAAGGGGTACAATGTCATCTCCACTACTTGGTCCACTGGAAGGGGTATGGTCCTGAAGAAAGATCTTGGATACCTGCCAGGGACTTGCGTGCCAATGACTTAAGGAAAGCTTTTCATCTGAAGTTTCCTGATAACCCTAGATTAAGGATTAAGGTTTCTTTAACCCCTCGCCAAGGGGGGGTAATGTTAGGAACAGCAGGTAATTGCTGTTTTCATTCTGTCTGCCGCAGAGTTCTTCTTAGCCTGGGTGTGATCACTATAATTCCTCTCACCTGCAGCTCAATCTGACATCTGCCCTGATTGGCTACTCCTTCTTTAAATACATGTCAGTTTCACTGAACCTTTGCCAGTTATAGCGTTTACACACTTGCTTTTCTGTGCTTCTGGTTCTGTGAATTATCTGCTCCTGTTTAACACACGTTTTTGACCTCGGCTTGTTACCTGACCTCCTCTGATTGCTGCCTGGATAGACCTTTTGCTTGTGACCCTGAATTTGAATATCGCTGCCTGGACCAACCACTTGCCTGTTATATGATGCCTTCTTGTCTGTGATATCACCTTCCAGCTGCAGGATCTGCCTGCTGTCAGCTACATCGGACTCATCTGTGTCAGCAGTGTTTCACAGTCCAGATTTACAGCTCGATCTTGCTCCGCCACCTTCCGTTGCACTGTTGCTCTCTAGTACCAACTCTACACAGGCCACAGCTGGTACTACACCATCCACTACTCTGCACTGCCAATCTGTTATACTGGTGAAGGTTGGTACTGCATCCTGTTGCAAACTCAGAATACCTGCTAATCTGGTCCATGTGCTTCCTGCATCCTGGTTGCCATAGAGATCTCAGCTCAACATCCCAATGCCTAGTACTCTGTGGTGCCCACCTGAGTTAAGGTACCAATTTTCGAGATGAAGTCCCGGAGACAACCGAGTACCGGCAAACATATCTGGTTCTATGGGAAAGGGGATTGTTATAGGTGAAGTTCTCATCAACAGCAGGTTCTGGTAACTTAACTCATAGGGTGATTCGTGACACAGTCGTGATGCACACACAATGTTTGCTCTGTTATCGGCAATGAGGAACCGTGTGGAGAGTCTTAGCAGAGTGAGCCATTTTGCTATGACATTCCTGAGTTTTTCCAAAAGATTGACACTGGTATGTATCTTAGTGAAGCCACCGATACAGAAAGTAGCTTGTCTGGGAATGACCTGGCATTAAATGCTAGGTCTACTATGCTAAAAGGATGAAGAGGATGATGGTGAAGCTACCGGTGCTGCTGATTGCGATACCCCTTATTCAGCGGGCTGTCATTGCTATGTAGTCTTTTGTTTGACCAGTACCATTTGTTCCCATATCTGTAGTTAAGTGGATACTCGGTACAATGACTTTTTCTAGGGACTGAATTACTTTTTGTTTAACCTCACCATACAGCTGAGGTATTGCTATTCGGGAATAATGGAATTGAGATGAAATTTGGTAACATTGACACATGACCTCAAAGCACGTAGCAGCCGAAGCACGCAAGGATGCCTCTTGGGAATCATGGATTGCATTAGGGGAGTCAGTTTGCATTTGAATATTGGATGTTGGATTACGTACTAATAATGAGGTGGTTGATGATGTAGGTGTTGACGGTGAAGACTGCTTGAGGTGTCGATCCATTCTGCTGCTGGCTGATGCTGGACTGCTCGTTACTATACATGATTTTCCACCTTTTGATAAACTACTTGAATGAACTCTGTGCTAATGACATAACAGCAAGAGGTGTCTAGATGGTCCATGTTTCTACCTCTACTTATTGTGGAGTCACAAAGGCGACAGATGCCTTGACAAATATTTTCTTGGTTGAGATTCAAATATTTCCACATGCAAGAGGTGCTTTTTTGGCCTTGTGCTCTGGCATGAACGTGGGCTTTTCATGGGCATGTGGTTGGTACCACTGGTGGCTGTCTTACTTGGACACAATCATCATCATCCTCATTATCTTGTTCAAGTACAACGCATTCATCATTTTCAGATCCACAATTGCCCCCCTCATCATGTTGCACATTAGCGAGTTCTGAAGTAGCATCCTCCATTTCTATGTCTAAATCATTATCATTACTACTCATCCTCACATTTCCAAATGGTTGAGAAATATTGGAAGGAGGCTGCTCTCTAATTACAGTGTCAGAATCTACCATTACAGTATCAGAATCTACCATTACAGTGTCAGAATCTACCATTACAGTGTCAGAATCAGACTCACATATAGCCCTCATGGACACTAAGGGCTAGATTGACTAAGCTGTGGGTTTGAAAAAGTGGGGATGTTGCCTATAGCAACCAATCAGATTCTAGCTTTCATTTATTTAGTACATTCTACAAAATGAAAGCTAGAATCTGATTGGTTGCTATAGGCAACATCCCCACTTTTTCAAACCCGCAGCTTAGTAAATCTAGCCCTAAGACTCTTCTCTGGATTCGATGAGCGCCCAATTTGTATTTCAGTCTCAGTGTTCTTTTCATGCACTGATTTGACTGTTTTGTTGGTGACAGTGACAGACCTACACTCAACGAGAAGATGATGCAGGGGACGTTTTAGAAGATGCACGACCGTCCTGGACACTCTCTTTTGAAATGTGCATTCTAGTACGTGTAACAGCGGTAGTAGGAACACTATTAGCAAAAAGTAGTCATGGTCTGAGCCTTTTCTTGATACCGCGAATGGTGTATGAAATGTTAGCTATTTTCATTTTTTAGACAAATTACCACATTCATCAGTAACTTTTCCCTTAATCCATAATCAAGAGCTGATGTTTCCTTTGAGATTGACAAACATTGTTTGAATTTTGAGCTTGCTCTATTACACTTTCTTCCTACATAACCTTTTCACTAGTAGAGGTTGAAAAAGTATTACTACGGCCAGTACTAGTTCTGGGATGTTCCTGGTCTGTAGACTGATTCATGATTGACAAGAGGAGCAATGGTACTTGAAGTTGGAGCTACTTGTTGCTGCCACCGCACCAGGTCAACAGCGACCTGTTTTTTGTCCACTAACTAGTCCAGATGTCACTGATACTGACACTTGCACAGCTGCCTTCAGATTGAAACACTTTGATTTTAAGAAAAGAATATTTTTTGTCTACTCCTAAGTAGTTTACTAATATACTATTACTACCAGTAGTCACTGACTGTCTACGCTTCACTCTCTTACACCCAATTTATAAGCACACATGTCCAGCATACTGGCCTGTAAATAAACTGTTAAGATTTGTGCAGTATAATCAAAGCTATTTCAATATACTTTTCCCCTTTACCCTGTCCAACCCTCGACAACCCACTTTATGAGCACACAATTGCAGCAAACACCTTACCCACATGCTATCACTTCTAAAATGGCAGCTGGGAACAGGAGGGAGGGGTAAAATATAGAAGATATTGATCCAAGTCTTGCGAGATCCAACATTTTACCGGAAATTACATTATGCCTCATTTTTTGATAAACATTTTGAGCAAGAAAACCAAGTCATGACTCGGTTCTATACAGTACCCAACCCAGTATTGTCTTTGGGATCTAGAGACAGTAGTTGACGATTATATTTCAGTATTTTAGTGTCACGAGTTCTTGCCAGAACTGATGGCGACATGTTGGTACTGACACTGCTAAGCTAGAAGGTGTGGAGTCTAACACGCCTCTGTTCTTCACCAAGGAAGTTTGGGTTTCACTGCTAGAGATGTGCAGGTCGCGGCCCTCCAAGTTAGCCACCAGCGAAGCAGACTGTGAACAAGTGTAATCATGAGAACCAGGATCAAGCCGAGCAGACAGACAAGGTACCGAAGGAGCAAACAGAAGTGGTGTCAAGAAGCCAGAGGTCAAACCAGAACTTGTAGTCAAGCCAAGGAATCCTAAAGCAGAGTCAGAGGAAGCCGGGTTAGAGTCTAAGTAGTCTGCAGGATGTTAGATACTAAGCAGAAACACTGGCGCATTAGAAGACCTAGATACTCTGGTGCCAGAGGCTGCTTTAAATAGAGAGGCCTATGATCTGATTGGTGGCAGCTGTTCTGACCGTCGACAGGAAGCACTGAGAAGCGTCCCATTGCCTAGCAATGGAAATGAGAACAAACTGCGCATGCGCACGCAGTGCGGGACCTGGAGCGGAAGGGACAGAGAAAGTCATCCTTCCCTGCCACTTATAGTGTGAGCGGGGACAGCGCCTGACACTCAGCTTAAACAAAGCATGAATAAGCCTTCCAATAGCTTTATACTTGCTGCCCTTCTACCATCTAGCATTATACCCCACAGGTAATGCCATAGGAGGTCTGTCCTCTCCACCTTATTACGCTTCCATAAGACATGGTCAACATCTGCCATCCATGTACCTCTTGTCTCCTTCCCTCCAAGATTTTCATCCTATATCCACTACATCTATTCCCTCACTCCCTTATTATTACCTACTTTCTCCCATCAACTTTTAATCACCTCTATCTCTCCCACACCATCCCACCTCATCCCTTTTTCCATCTCCTCTCTGCGAACTTCATCATTCCCATCCACCTATTCACTCCAAGATTCCTTCTTCCCTTTCCCCTTCAGCCACATACACCTTTCCCTGCGTTCAGGCTCTACCCACTTCACTTCCCTCATTAATTCACAATTAATTACTCAAATTTGTCCTACCACCCAGTCCCCTTGCTGGCTTTCTCACCGTCCTTCCAGCCCTATCCCTACCATCTGCATGCTGCCCTTCTGCTGCCTCTATCCTCAGTTCCCTCCATGCTCCTCCTCCACACCCTATCCCCTCCTTTCTTGCATGCATGTCCCTTTTACCTGCACACTCTGGTATGTGAGGTCCATCTGCAACAAACTTACTCCAATCCATGACCTATTCCTTTCTCACTCCTTCAGCCTCCTTCGCCCTCACTGAAACTTGGAGCCCACCTCCTGACACTGCCTCCCCTACTGTCCTCTCCTATGTCCTATGGCAATCCCTCCTTTACACACACTCCCCGTTCTGACATACAATTTTCTTCTAGTTGCACCTTCACCACTGGTCTCCTTGAACCCTCCCTCTCCTTTTTTTCCTTTGGAATTTACACAATATGTTTCTTTTCCAGAATTTAAATTCGCGTTGCACATGTGACCACCGAATTATGACTCTTTATGACAATGATGCTACCTAGTTCTCTCCCTTTCCTCCAACCTCCCCACTCTTATCCTTGACAACCCCACTTGGACTTTTAGCTCCAAACTCCTTTCTCTCACCTCCACCCATGGTCTCACCCAGTGGACCTCTTCTCCCACTCCCTGGACCTTATGTTCTCTTACCTCTGTGATATTTCCAATTTTGCTAACTCATAATTCCCGCTTCCTGATGATAGCCTCCTCTCTTTCCACAACTCCCTATCTCACATCCAGAACTGTGCGGGCACTACACAACATGTGTGATCTTGACCCCTCTATCTTCTCTGCCGCCTTTGAACCACTCCTGTTTTCCATCTGCTCCTTGTCCTGTCCTAATGCAGCAGAACTACTTATACAATTCCATTATTTCCGCAGTCCCGGGTGAAGGCACCTCTGCCAGCCCACTTCACCTCTGACATTCCAAGCCCCAACCCTGGCACTCCAAGGTGACTTGCTACCATTTTGCTAAGTACCTCTGGAGGGATTTCCGCTCTGGTGCCAAGTTTATCCATTTTAAGTTCGTCCTGCCTTACACTGCCCTCGCTCTTATCAAGCAGACCTACTTCAAAACAATTAACTCCTCCAAATCCAACAACCCTCGTCACCATTTATTCTCCATTCTGCCCCCGTATCCTACCCCTTCGCCCTACCTCACTGCCCATGACTTTATGCTTCTTACTTCAAGGGAAAAGTCGACTCACAACATATCCTCTATAAAGCTTACCCCACAGCCCACCACCTCCAACCCCCCTCTGCTTTTTCCCTCCTCTCACAAAATCAGAGATTCTCTCACTCCTCTCCTCTTCAGCCTGTTTCCTTGATACTGCTCCCTTCCACATCTTCCACTGTCTCTCCTCTGATGCTTGCCTGCACCTAGCCCAACTCTTCAACCTGCCCTCCCTATTGGCATTTTCCATTGCCTCTTCAAACACTCATCACTCCCATTGTCAAGAAACCACCTTCAACCCCGCCTCTCTCTCTCCAACTACCACCGGTATCCCTTCTCTCCTTCGTTTCCAAACTTTTCAAATGGCCATTCTAGAGCAGTTTAACACACTTTCACTGTTCACTTTCTACTTGACCCTTTACAATTGACTTCCGCCTTCTCCTCTCAACCGATATTGCCCTCACCAAGGTGACAAATCATCTACCCTTGGCTATGTTGAAAGGCCACATCCCTGCTCTTTCTCATTGACATCTCTGCTGCTTTCGACATTGTTGACCACCCTCTTCTCCTTGACATCCTTCACTCCCTTGGTGTCATGAGCCGCGGGACTGCTGAGCCGCCGAGACTCGCTTCTGCCCCTTGCTTGCATCCCGACTGCCATCATCACGACCGGGACGTCACTTCCGATTTTCGTCCCAGTCACTATGGCAATGGTTGGGACGCTCTGTAATTCATCGCCACAACCTGGCCAGCTGGGCAGCCGGGGGCGTGCACACACCATCTAATTAGCTATAATCTGCTGGGGTTAATTTCATGTATTTAATGCAGGGAGGGCTTAGCCGGTTATTATTATTATCGTTTAATTGTTAGGCGCCACAAGGTAACCGCAGCGCCGCACACAGTACTAACAGTAGACAATACAGGGTGAAACCATACAGAACAAAAAGTACCAATACTTCAGAAACTCCGGTCAGTCATGTGCAGTAAAGACGGAGTGGAAGAACAGGTATGGATACAGGAGGGGAGGGGGCCCTGCTCATACGAGCTTACATCCTAAGGGAGGGTAAACAGACCAGGCACAAGAGGAGCCAGTTGAGGCAAGAGGAGAGAAGGGAGGACGAGCTAAAGGGAGGAGATGGGGGTTAAGTAGATGGTTGGTAGGCTTTAAGGAAGAGATGAGTTTTGAGTGCACGTTTGAAGGAGCACAGAGTAGGAGAGAGACGGATGGAATGAGGGATGTCATTCCAGAAAAGGGGGGCTGCACGGGAAAAGTCTTGGATTCTGGTGTGGGAAGAGGTGATAAGAGTGGAGGAGAGGTGGCGGTCGTTGGCCGAGCGCAGGGAGCGGGCAGGAGTGTGAATGGAGAGGAGGTTAGAGATATAAGGAGCAGTAGAGTTGGAGAGAGCCTTGTAAGTGGTGGTGAGCAGTTTGAAAAGGATTCTGTAGGGGAAGGGGAGCCAGTGTAAGGCAAGGCAGAGAGGGGAGGCAGAGGAGGAGCGGCGTGAGAGGTAGATGAGTTTTGCGGCCGCATTGAGTATAGAGCGGAGGGGGGAGAGACGGGAGTGGGGGGGCCAGTGAGGAGGAGGTTACAATACAATCGAGGCGGGAGATGATGAGTGAGTGGATGATAGTTTTGGTGGCATCCTGAGAGAAAAAAGGACGGATGCGGGCGATGTTGCGTAGTTGGCAGCGACAGGCTTGGGCAAGGGAATGAATGTGGGAGGCAAAAGAGAGAGAGAGAGAGGAGTCGAGGGTGACACCCAGGCAGAGAAGTTGGGTGACAGAGGAGATGGTGGTGTTATTAACGACAATAGAGAGGTCATGGTGGGATGGGAGTCTGGGCGGAGGAAAGACAATGAGTTCAGTTTTAGAGATATTGATTTTGAGAAAGCGCTCGGACATCCAGGAGGAGATGGCGGAGAGGCAGTCGGATACCCGAGCGAGGAGGGTGGAGGAAACATCAGGAGAGGAGATATAGAGTTGAATGTCGTCAGCATAAATGTGATACTGAAGACCGAAGGAGGAGATGAGAGCACCAAGTGAGGAAGTGTAGAGCGAAAAGAGTAGAGGGCCAAGAACAGAGCCCTGCGGGACTCCTATGGGGAGAGGGTAGGGGGAGGAGGAAGAACCAGACGTGGATACAGAGAAGGAGCGGTTATAGCGTCCGCTGCCTGTGTGCCCTGACCAGCCTGTTTCCTGACAATCCTAATTGATTCTGCGTTGCGACCCTGCCTGAACTCTTGGATTTTGCCTGATTGCCTGTGACCCTGACCTTTGCCTGAATTTTGCTGCTTTTCTGCAATTTCTGCTTGATTGCTGCCAGCCCCGTCCTTCGGCCTGTAGTCTGACCCTTCTTTTGGTCATGGTTCCGTCCCCCAGGTCTGGCCCCGGCCTCTGCCTCCAGTTACCTTGTCCTACACCACGGTTATCCTGATAAGCCTCTACTACCAGAGATAAATACTGGAGGCATCCGAGTACAGGCAAATGTGTACAGCTCTATGGGAAAGGCGGCTGCTATAGGTGAAGACCTCTACTAGCCCAGTTCTAAAGGCTTATCAGTAGCCACGATTCTAACACTTGGCCATCGTTACACCATCCTTTCCAGGCTTACTTCCCACCTCTCTGGTCGCTTCTTCAGCTCCTCTTTTTCAGGCATTTGTTCCTCTCCTTTTCTTTTATCTGTCAGTGTTCCACAAGGCTCCGTCCTTGACCCATTACTTTTATCACTTTGCACCTTTTCTCTTGGTCAACTCACTCACTCCTTTGGCCTCCAGTACCACCTCTAAGCGGATGATACTCTAATTACATTTCCTCCCCTGACGTCTCTAATTCACCCCTCTGCCATGTGTCTGGCTGCCTCTCTGCCATCTCCACTTGAATGGCTGAATGCTACCTCAAACACAACATATCCAAAACTGAGCTTGCCATTTTTTCCCCATCCTATGTCCCATCTACGCCGCCCATTTCTTTAAAAGTTGATAACATGACCTTCACCCGTTATCCATGCCCGCTGCCTAGGGATCATCATTGATTCCGCCCTCAAATTCACTCATCCACATCCAGTCCCTCTCACAATCCTGTCGCCCTCACCTTCGCAACATTGTCTAGATTCGCCCTTTCCTCTGCCTGGATGCCAGCAAGACTATTGTCTACGCTTTTGTCATCTCCTACCTCGATTGTTATAGTCTCCTCCTTTCTGACATGCCTAAGTTTTTCCGCTTTGTAGTCTCTTCTAAATGCCAAATCACATCTAATATTCTTTTCCCGATATTCCTCTATCACTGTGTCTCTCTGTCAAGCCCTCCATTGGCTCCCCATTCAATCCAAAAAACAATATTACTGGTTACCTTGACCTATAAAGCCCTCTTTAAGGCCACTCCCTCCTACACCTTCAACTTTGTCAAGAAATACATCAATGTCGATGACCTTTGCCTATCACCACCTTATTCTCCAGCCTTGCCTCTACCTGCCCTCGTCTGACTAGACTCATCACCAACCTTCAATCTTTCAGGCACTCTCTTGAAGCCCCCCATCGTAAGACACCCCACCCCTAATGCCGTCCCTGCCCATTACACTCATTTCCCACCACCTCCATTGTCTTCATTTGTTTCCTCGCCCCTCTAGAATGTTAGCTCTCATGAGCATGGCTCTCTCTGCCTCCCGTCTTGTCATCACTTTCTTGTCCTCTTGTAAAGGTTTCTATAAGTTCTTTGATTATTCGTTTTTTTGCTCCAATATTCATTTTTATTAGGTTCTGGTTGTGCATTGCCAACTGTATGCGGTGCAGAATCTGTATGATGATGATGATGATATTTATCTGTATAAAAGCAACAGCCACAGGTTCTTCTACTTAAAGCCTAGCATCACATGACCATAACCTGTGGTGTAGCTAGAGGGCCCTGGATCCCAGGTGAAAAATCTTGGAGGACGTTCAGGCCTATGTAAGCTATAAGCATCTCTATATTAGAGAGACACTCATAAACCTAGATAAGTCTGGAGCCTCCACACAGTCACGAGGAACTTCTGGGTGGAAGAGGGGACATCTCACTACCAGGAAACTATCCACTGGGTCAAGGTTCGGGAGAGAAGGTCGGGAATCGGCTGCACTGTGTGACCATGGAGGTGTCAACCCCGCACCTTCCCTGTCACTGGTAAGCAGTTGGTAAGCATAAGGGGTAAAGGCAGATCTGGACAGTGATGCCTTGACGAAACTGCAATTTCCTCGACCCCTGTTGCTATGTTACTGGCCATAAACAAAATCATATTTTTATTGAAAGCCCAGGATCGTGCATTTGGGTACCAAGTGCTCCAAAAAATTGCAAAAACACAATAAAAGTGCACAGGGTGCAGAACTTTGAGCCATCTTCAAAAGAGGAAGGTCCCTTAGCGGGGCAAGGGTCTCCGAACCCCCCTTTGTCACAAAGCTAGGGAGGATCCCTTTTACCCTGGGTTCTGCAGAAGCTTTCTCCAGGGCACTGGAACTTTACCTCCCCCCCAACCTTAGAAGGGGGGACCTCAGAGGGTTCTGTGTACGGGCAAACTCAGGGCCACACCACCATCCTTAGATCATGGGGAGGAGCCCATAACAGTCATCCGCACCCGACGAGCTGTGAAAACAATAAGTGGAGGTAACAAACAAGAGGTGAATAATTAAATCACTGAGGTTTTCATCCCCCAGTGATTTTCGGGAACCCCTGGCTCACTACACAAGGGACACATAGATCCCGGACACTCTGAGCTGCCTCAGCCCCAGGCCAGAAAACATTATACCCTCCTAGGACAGTAATACACTTGATCTTAGCCAAAAGGCAGAGAAGTCATAAACAAAATCTAATGAGGAACTAAGGCAGAGGCAGATCTGTGTTGTACATTCAGGAAGATCCACTAGAGGGCAGAGTCTGTCTAATATATACAGAATACACGTTCCTCCAGCTCAGACTTCAACATTGACGTAGAGAGCAGCAATATCAGCTCTGTTCTCCGTTACATGTGCCTGGTTCCACATTTGGCCAAGACATTTTGTATGTTTCAGTGGAGGAATTTTGACCTGTAAACTGTCCGTTGTTGTCCCAGCTCTATTTATAAACTATTCCACAAAATGGGAGTTTACAACACAGAATGATAAAGAGACAATCATTGTCACTGTAGTTATAGCATTTGCCTGAGAGAAAAAATATATATAAACCTGAACAATTAATTCTCCGATGTTTTAGACAAATATACTGTAACTGCATTTGGCTGGCAAGTTATGCTGGGATTTGTAGTTCAACCACAGTTGTTGAACCACGGGAGGCAAATGTATCACAAGTTGGTTTCTTGATAAATATACCTCTATGTTTCCTAGGTGAACCAGAAATCTTCAGTCTCTAAAATTCCAAATTACACATTCCCAATGAGAAAACTCAAGTTCACTAGCAGGTGCGCTATTTTGATTTCTATTTTTCCTTCCACCAAAATGTTTGTATGGTGCTCCGGTTTCCTCCCACACTCCAAAAACATACTGGTAGGTTAATTGGCTGCTATCAAAAATTGACCCTAGTCTCTCTCTCTCTCTCTCTCTCTCTCTCTCTCTCTGTTTCTGTCTGTATGTATGTTAGGGACTGATGTGAGTGAGTTCTCTATACAGCGCTGCGGAATCAGTGGTGCTATATAAATAAATGGTGATGATGATGATGATGATGTAGACATTCATATAAACTATAAATATAATGTAAATAGAAAGTATTAAATATACATATCCTGCTATGGAAATGTCTACAAATCACACTGAGGGGTTAAAAGGAAAACTGGAGGTGTTGCCCGTAGCAACCAATCAGATTTTAGCTATAAAATTCTAGAATGTACGAGATAAATGATAGCTAGAGTGTGATTGATTGCTATGGGCAACATCTCCAGTTTTCCTTTTTGGAAGGTTGGATAAATCTACCCCTGAGTTTCATTATCTCTGGTCTAGTGGGGGGGATTTGGGGCAGATATAATCCCCCACTCCTGGGAGCACAGGGACCTGGAGCATGGCATATATACGTAATTCCTGAGTAATTCTACTCCACGCTGTGACCCTGGAGTGTGACTGTGTCTCCACCACAGGGAGAACTTTTGCAATTGTGCAAAATTATTTTTTTGCAAAGTAGTCTGACAGGATTAAGGGTATGAACCCAGGAGAGGTCAGTGTGTCAGTAAGCAAATGTAATCCCATCATCTCCATGCCCTCAATAAGCCGATCTGTAAACATACAGTGCCTGATTCACTAACAAACACAGAACGAATGTAATGTGCATTTTTTCTTTTTAAATGCAGGTTCATCGGGTATACACCTGTCTGTATTCAACAAGGAGCGGATCTGAAGTCATGAAAGAAAAAAATAGGATTCGTTTATTTTCACCGATTAATAATATAGTCATTAATTTCAAAAGATTAAAAGTAAAAAAACTTTTTTCCTTGTTTTCCCCCCCATAAAATACATTTATTGGTTATTAGGATGATATTAATGTCTCCTATACATAAAATATTTTTTTACAGTTGCTGATTACAAACACATGTTGTAGCTGTATACACAGCCGTCATCACTAGTAATCAGCACTTACACCGACCTGTAGCTGGAGCAAGGGATACGGCAGAAAACAAATATCTGAGAGATCCCCAAAGCTTGAATCGAACACTGCTGTGTGCACTCCAGCTTGGCACACCTTCAATGTACACTGATCACAGGCATATGCCAACTTCCCTCCGTGTTCCCCCCATGAAATCATAGGCTGTAGTCAGGGTTATTGGCGCTCCAAGATGAATTAGATGTTGCTGTGTTCTCTGGCGTATGGTCCGGTTCTGGGTATGTGTAGGGTATTTACGCCATTTACGCTCCTTGATGACCTCTCTCATCAGCACGGAGGTCCCAGTATAGATGACATGTTCTGCAGACAGCCGTACCCTGGGGAATGACGCTCCGCCCAGAGGCACTAACCAGCCGGCCATGGACGTGATAACACAGAATGTGATGTAACTTTATCTCCTGGGAATGTGTCTCACATTGTGTCACACTGACCAGTGTCAGGAATGTGTCATCTTCTGTAGGTTAGGAACGTTGAGAGAGAAGTTACACGCCCGCTCACCTTCTATCCATGAAAGTCAGTCATTAGTTACTGTTTTACTGGTTTTAGATTACTATAGATTTGCAGTTTACAATTACAGCTTTAAGCCTATTGCAATAAGAATTAAGAAAACATGGAAAAACCACCTTGTTTGGAGGGTCTGTTGTGATCGATGTCATCCGGGACTATTGTACAGCAACAATGTATCTTATCTTTTTATTGGGTCCTGCACGATTCTTAGGGGGGTATTCAATTGTCCTCGGGTTCGAGCGCGGAAAAACTATTACCGTTAATACGGTAATCTCTTGCTGGATTTCAGCTCGTAACTCCCTGAGCTGCGAGCTGAAATCCAACGTGTAAATTACCGTATTAACGTTTTTTCCGCGCAGGATTACGGTAATAACGGCAATCCTGCGGACAATTGAATATGCCCCTTAGGCTTTTATCAGTGCTCAGGTCACAGACAGCAATTTGGGATAATGAAAATCAGGTGAACTTTGGTGGAGCATGAACATAGCAAGGAATGAGGAGGGGGCTGAAATATTGTCATTCTATTGTAGAGATGTCCCCGGAGCTGGTGCCCGTGAAGAGGGCGAAGATGTCCGGCGTCGCTATGCCCCTGGAGGGGCTGAAGAGTCCCCTGATGGCGGTGCCCAGCAAGAGGGTGAAAAACGAGTTGACTTACCCGTCCAGCGCTCCAGCGGTGGTGAGTATGACTTCTCTCCTCCAGGTCTTGTCAGCGGAGGAATGATGAGCCAATCAGGGCTCACCTTTCTCCACTGGCCAATCAGCGGCTGGATACGCGAGCCAATCGAGGCTCGCGCCCGGCCATTTGAAAGATTGGCGCCGCAGCAAGCCAATCAGCGCTCGCGGCGGCACCTAGTGATGACGCCGGCCGGTGCCATTTTGGCAGAAGTCCATCGGCAGAGAGGAAGGAGGACGTCTCTACTAGATGTCCAGCAACAGGAGCAGCGACATCGGTGGCAGGGGGCCTTGTAAGGGCTGTGAGCTACCCTGCCGCCCGAAGACTTCAAGCAAGCCGCCGGAGCAGGAGCAGAGATCGTCGGCGGGGAGCCCTTGCAAGGGCTGAGAGCGCCCCCGCCTCCAGAGCAGCAAGAAGACCCGCGCCGAAGAGGAGAAGAGGCGCCGCCGCCTGGAGGGTCTGGCAGACCCGGAAAAGAAGAGGAAGACGGCGTGGCAAGCTGAGTTTCCTGCGCGGAGCAGGTAAGTAGCCTCAGCATTAGGTCGGGCACTAGGCCCGTGGCCACGGTCGGGCACAAGGCCCGTGCAGCATATATTAGGGGTACAAGGCCCAGGAGTTGGGCATTAGGCCCTTATTAGGTGTTGGGCAAGTAGCCCAGAGTCTTAAAGTGCACAAGGCCCTGTTAGTTAACCAGGCAGGGGGGGCTCAGAGCCCCAGGTGTACAAGGGCACAAGGCCCTTAGGTAGGTAGTGGCCTAGTGGCCATAGGAAGGCCACAGGGCCTAAGTAGGGGCTGATAGCCCATAGGCTGTGGAAGGGCACAAGGCCCTAGTAGATAGCTAGGGAGGCCACAAGGCCTAAGTAGGCAGGGGCTAGTGCCCCTAGGTAGCAGGGCACAAGGCCCTAGTTAGTGGTCTCAGAGCCCTGAGGTAGAGAGGGGGCTAAGGCCCATAGACAGAGCACAAGGCTCTGTATGTAGCTGGGCAGAGGCCCATGGTGTGTAAGGCGGAAGGCCCTGGTGGTGTGTTAGAGGCGTGAGAGCCTGGTGAGTGTAGGGCGCGGTCCTGTGTGAGGTGAGCACACTAACGTTAGGAGGTACAGTAGAACGGAGGCTCCTGTTGGTGCTGTAACAACCTGCTGGTTGGCTAGCAGCTGTGTGCTCTGGTGAGTAGCGTACAAAGTACTGTATTACTGTATTTATTCTGTCTGTGCGGCGAGTATTGGCTGTATTACTGTATTTTGGGGTGTGCTACATAATTATGTCCATGGGGCAAGACGTCAGGCCCCCATTAAAGGTAGGCTCTTGTTTCCTGTGTTGTCCTGTACTAACCCGTACTGTGGGGACAAGTGTAGTTACCAGCTTACACATAGTCATGGAAGAACACACGTAGTTTTCCCATCCCTTAGGTCCCTGGGGTCACGCTGGTTCCCAGAGGGGTGACTGAGTGAGTCGGTGGCAGTGCAGCACACCTTGAGGCAGTTCCAGGGGCGGCCCGTGGTTCTGGTCGAGGGTCCCCAAGCCCGAGTTCCATGCAGGTTATCCTGTGGTTCCAGGTGTAAGGACACGTGTTCGATACCCGAGTACAGGCAGTCGGGCGGTTCAGTTTCGATCGGCTGTTCCGTGCGGCAGTTGACTCCCGGGTTAGAGGGCTGTTCCATTGAGCCTCAGCCGGGCCTGGTGCAGCCGGTCCTTAGGGCCCGTGGGTGACCCCATAGTAAGGAGACAGTCTCCTTGGTTAGACCTGGGTGAGGGGGTTAGGAACCGCCCTCTGGTATAGTCCGTGAACACCGGCTGGTGTTCCCGTAGTGTGTAAGTGAGCAGTTCCCGTTAGTGCACCACACCTAGTTAGTCATAGTTGTTTGACTTAGTTGCGTTGCCGACCATTAGAACGTTGTTAGGGTCGGGTCACTGGTGTAGAAGTTTAGTGTCGTGGGTGCACACTTTAGTCTCACCGTTAGCGCAGAGGGAGGCTGTGTGTTCCTTGTCATCCGCAGGTGTCGGGGAGGTGAAGGAGAACAGGATCGGAAGTGGGAGTGTCCCAATGAGTATCACGCTCGATTCCCCCTTTCGGTTAGGCCCTCACCGAGTGGTGTGCGAGGTAGTTGAGGCGGGACTGTTCCTGGTCTCAAGTGCCTGTAGTCCCCCGTGCCTTGGCGATAGCAAAGTGAGGAGGCGGCAAGTGGGCTTGGACTGAGAGTGTCCTTGTTCATTGCCGTGTTCTCGGACAGCCCTTTCCTGGTAGGCACGGCCGTAATCTCTGTCTCTTTCTTAGAGGGACGTGGTTGGAGGTGACGGGTTGCGGCTGCTGATCTGCTGGGATCGAATCGCTGCTGGGACATCGGAAGCGGACTGGAGGTGACCATCGTTTACAAAGTAAGTTCTTCTGTGTTGCGTCTGTCCTGTTCCCCGCAGGCACTACACTATAGTCAAATTCAACACATCCCCATCTGACATGGATAGAGGCTGGTCTAATGGCCCAGTTTCAATACAGAGTACATTCTAGTAAACAATATACAATACAGAGAACATTCTAGTGAACAATATAAAATACAGAGCACATTCTAGTAAACAATATACAATACAGAGAACATTCTAGTGAACAATATAAAATACAGAGCACATTCTAGTAAACAATATACAATACAGAGAACATTCTACTGAACAATATACAATACAGAGAGCATTCTAGTGAACAATATACATTGTGGAGAACATTCTACTGGCCGAGATACAATACAGAGCACATTCCAGTCAATCCAATAAATATAGAAAGAATTTTACTGACAGATATACAATAAAGTAAACATTTTACTGACCACTATATAATACACAGAGTATTCTCGAGTCTAGGGACTCCTCAACAATACAGAGAGCATTCTAGAGAATACACTGTAATGCGTACAACATCCTAACAATCAATATATAACACAGAGAACATTCTAATAACTCTGATATTATAGACAGAACACGGTAGCAACTGATATACCAATGCAGCAAGCCTTCTAGAACAATATACAATATGAAGAACATTAACTCCTTGATCCTCAATAATCCCTTTAAAATCATTAACTTCCTCACCCCTGGCCTGATTCATTAAGGATCTTAACTTGAGAAACTTCTTATTTCAGTCTCCTGGACAAAACCATGTTACAATGCAAGGGGTGCAAATTAGTATTCTGTTTTGTACATAAGTTAAATACTGACTGTTTTTTCATGTAGCGCACAAATAATTGATAGCTTATTTGTACACTGAAATTTAAAGTTGATATTTGTGCGCTACATGAAAAAACAGTCAGTATTTAACTTATGTGCAAAACAGAATACTAATTTGCACCCCTTGCATTGTAACATGGTTTTGTCCAGTAGACTGAAATAAGAAGTTTCTCAAGTTAAGATCCTTAATGAATCAGGCCCCCCATTTTTAATTAACCCCCACATCATTAATTAAGTCCACTCATATTCATTAACCCCCTAATTACCTCTCTCATATTCATCAAAAGAATGCTTCATGTCATATTAATCCCCCTCCCCACTTCAGGTACCGCTGGATAGATAGACAGACATTAATGTGCTGCATGTAGCCACTGTTATTACAGATACAACACTGGGAGCAGATTTCAATCTCCTGCAGTTACAGTGTGCATGCAGCAGGTGGCAGCACAATGTCACTTATTTTCTGCTTTGTTCCACTGGAAACAAATTGATACCGCTGCATAGACCATTCATGTTTCAAGATAAACTGTCAGTCAGTCGGGGATTATGAGCAAAGTATGAAACACAGAGTTTCTATGTCACAGAAGGCTGTATCTACCATTGTATCCGACCTTATCTATTTAGTACATTCCATAACCACTATGAGTTCTAAGGAGACAGATATCTGCCTATGTCATATCAATACATAAAATATTTCAAATTAAGTTTACAGTCAAGGTTTTACTTTGGGCTTAGAAAGTCTTAACTAGCTCCAACAGCAACTCTGGCTTAGCTCCAAGACCCCACAATTTGTAACAGAACAAAAATCTCCAAATCATCCGCTGACCCCAACCCCCAAGTATAACCCTCACATTAACCACTAACAATTTTATTTTCTTTTATGTGAGAATGACAGGCAGCCAGACTCAGCGACTTACTATTAGTATCGTTGATTTGTTTAACATCACCATATTACAGAGAGTGTTGAAGGTAGCGTTTCCTAGTAACGATAGAGTGTGCAAGTCTGTTCTAATATACTGCAGATATGAGATATGGGGTCGTATGCATAAGCAGACCGAGGGGGGATTTCCTAGTGCCTGGAAAACCTCCCTCCAAGCCTGGGGCACTGTATAATTGAGGTGGCTGGACCCTGCTCCCACTTCACACGGCTCTGCTTGATAAGGGAGAGCTGCGTGCACCTAACAGTAGTGCACGCAGCATTGCCCATGTATATTATGGGGATAGGGAGAGTTGGAGAGCAGCCAAGCACTGTCTAAAATTATAGCCACGCCCCCATGCATGCTGGACACGCCCACTAGCGGCGTGGTGTGGAAACCCCCCTCTACAAATCCTGCGTTTGCCCCTGGTATGCATCATAGAGAGAAATGCTCCAGTCCAAACTATTACTGCTGTTCTCTTATAGCTATCGCAGGATGGAAATAGCAGAGGAGCCACGCAAGGAAAATGCTCTATCATTTAAATAAATTATTTTTTCAAAATTTAAATATATTGAAAGAAAATTGTTGTATTGTTTACCCCCCCTTCTGTTTTTAATTTATTGCTAAGTTTAGCCTCAACATTGTCAGCAAGTGTTGCCGAAGTGCTGAGCTTCCTGGCAAAAATGTATTATTAAATTGCAGGAGAGAAAACTCCTTTAGATCGCTGGGTAATGGTGAATTGTGGTTTTAGCAGGAAAGTCCCTCTTTTTATATTTAAAGATCTATTGGGGAAAAAAAAGCAACTGTTTGTTCTTGGTAAAACTCAGATATGATTTGCTGACTTCAATCATCAGTCACGTGTGTGCAAATCGGAGAGTTGTCTTATTCTAGAAACACGTATGAAAATGTTTCTTCGCTCCTTCTTGTTGTGTTTGCAGTGTGGTCCCGTTGACATGAATATACGTTTCCGACTGCGCTTACCCCACGTCAGACACAGTGAACAACAAGCAGCCTTAATAAAACGCACTGCAGCGATATGCAAGTTAGACGCATGAAAAAAACCAAATATATAATAAATAAATAACAATTTTCTTGTTATAAACTCATCTTAAACAAGACAGAATTGTAACACCAGTGTGTACGTAGCTGTAGGTGCCCACACACGGACATCCGGTGTGCCCGCTGTGTGCTGCGATCCATTTAACTGTCATTGTAAGGAACAGAAAGGAGCTCAAACAGGTTTTTGCCGGCAATAGCAACCGTTTGGAATTAGCGCAGCGGGAAAACTCGTGCAATTCGATTGAAAAAGAGGGAACGCTGCCCCCTGTGCGTTAAAACATTGTGCTTGCGAGATTTTATGGGTGTAAAGGGGAGTTTTAACGCTGTCATGTATAACACAAAAAAAGGTTTTGCATACATTTTCATACATTAGATTACATTACACATTGATAATATCTACATTACAGTACTTTCTTTTAGCATATTTTTTATTAAACTATTTTTTACCATACAATCATCTATACCATTACTACATTCATATTTGTACCAAAAACATACATAAATATAATTAATTAGTGATTTTATTTTTTATTTTTTTTTATGTTTTTTTTATTTCAATATTTTTTCACAAGAAAATCAACTTACACAAGTTAGACATTACTGATAAACATAAGTTTAATTTTTTTTCAACATTATTACATGATTTCAAATACTTTTCAGAGGTTTTTTATTTTTAACATACCCCAAGGAGGTGCGAGATAAAACAGCATATTTGGCTGTTTAACGCGCCGCATTAAAAAACAATTGAATAGTTTTTAACGCGCCTGCCTCTCGCACACCCTATGCTTTCAATAGACCTTCTACTGGAGCGCGAGGGGACCGTTTCATGAAAAAATCCGTAGCGTTAAAAATGAAATTGAATCGCGGGTAAAGTTAACCCACTCGAAAATGATAAAAAAAACAGCGTTAAAATGACTTAACAGGGTAAAAAAAAACAACTCGCTGACAATTGAATACCCCCCCAGAAGTCCTGAGCTGTGCCTTGCAATCTGGGGTTAAATGTATCATACTCCGGTTTCTTCAAGTCGCCGGAAATCGACGAGATGACAGCTAAAATTTAAAGCAGCGCTGCCTTGTAAAGGGAAACTTGCCTTTACAAGGCAGCGCCGCTTTAAATTTTAGCTGTCATCTCGCCGATTTCCGGCAACTTGAAGAAACCGTAGTATGATACATTTACCCCCTGGAGTTGCTCTTTGGCTGTGATTACTGTTACCAGAAGTCCTGAGCTGTGCCTTGCAATCTGGAGTTGCTCTTTGGCTGTGATTGCTGTTACCAGAAGTCCTGAGCTGTGCCTTCCAATCTGGAGTTGCTCTTTGGCTGTGATTGCTGTTACCAGAAGTCCTGAGCTGTGCCTTGCAATCTGGAGTTGCACCTCGGCTGTGATTACTGTTACCAGAAGTCCTGAGCTGTGCCTTGCAATCTGGAGTTGCTCTTTGGCTGTGATTACTGTTATCAGAAGTCCTGAGCTGTGCCTTGCAATCTGGAGTTGCTCCTCGGCTGCGATTACTGTTATCAGAAGTCCTGAGCTGTGCCTTGCAATCTGGAGTTGCACCTCGGCTGTGATTACTGTTACCAGAAGTCCTGAGCTGTGCCTTGCAATCTGGAGTTGCTCTTTGGCTGTGATTGCTGTTACCAGAAGTCCTGAGCTGTGCCTTGCAATCTGGAGTTGCTTCTCGGCTGCGATTGCTGTTACCAAAAGTTCTGAGATAGGCTTTGCAATGTGTTTTTTGCCATCACGGTACTCCTGAAGCTGATGACACCTGTGTTTCTGCTGTGTGCAGGATCAGACTGGCCCACCTAAGGGGCAGGGCCCAGACTATGAATAACTGTTCATGTGTCCGGGGGAGTCACATCTCTCCCCAGTCCCCCGAAGTGTGCCTAAGTCCTCTCAAATCTCCGTTGGGCTGTATCCACCCTTGCCAGCCATGCAGCGTCCCTTCCCCGCGCCACCTGCCTCATTGTCACAGGTTATCTGACACTAATGACGGATTAAACCTGCTTCAGTGCTGCTATTAGCACGGTCACTGCATACAGAACCTATGTGAGTATGTGTGGCTGGTGATATAGCAGGTAATCAGACAAAGCTTCAGGAATATACATTGTACGGATTATCCAAACGCTGACAATGCAGAGAACAGTTTACCATGAGCTCAGTGCTGCCGTCTGGACAGGATTTCCCAGCACAGTCCTGTTTTTTGCCTCTAGAAGTCCTCAGAATTCTTATTTTTCCCAATACAGATTCTTGATTCTAGAACAGAATTGGTAGAACAAGGATCCTATCAGTGACTTTTTCACACCACAGGAATGAACTGAGCACATGGGTGCACTGAATCTGAGTTTTAAAATTAGGTTTCCCTCTATAACAGCTGCTTTCCTTATATTAGTGCCTAATATGAGTATGCAAAGTGATTCTGTGTCATAGGCCCTTACACTACCCATCAGGTTAATAGCTAATGTGAGTGATATAGAGGACTTTAGCTGTACCGTACAGACCGTGCACGCCCCCTCTAGTGGCTGGCCACGCCCCTCTAGTGACTGGCCACACCCATATATTGGCTGGTCACGCCCCCTCTAGTGGCTGGCCACGACCCTCTAGTGGCTGGCGCACACTTTTTCTTGGGCCATTCTTGCCCCAATTCAACCCTGGATGTGTGTAGCGCTGCCCCCTGTCAGGAATCGCTGGTATTGCATCATTTCCTTACCGTAAACCTCCTGCCAGTAATTATATTGAAAGACGCTGATGTCAGGTTTTTAGACAAAAAAAATGACTGATAACAGAGAACATTAGCTTGTACTCACCTGCATTGTAAATGAAAATACAAAGAGAAGAATCTCAAGTTCGGTCAAGGTATGGGGCATTTAGTTATTTATATTTCCTGCAGCATCATTACTGGTAGCAGATTCACCAGCCTGAGGCGGCAACTGGATCTTATCCCCTATACAGACTACAAGGACATGCCAACGTGGCCTTGGGGGCAAGTGCATGATATCCCAGTGTAGGAACGTATGTGTAGGAATGTGGACATAACCTGTTCTAAACCAGCCCCTGTACCCTCTTCTCTTCTTGTCCTGAGATCTTGTGGAAAAATCTATCATATGACGGCTTGTATGAATTATCAGTACCCAGAAAAAGGATATATATATATATATACCAGTGATGTCTAACCTGTGACACTCCAAGTGTTGTGAAACTCCAAGCCCCAGCATGCTTTGCTAGCTATCAGCTAGTTATCTACTGGCAAAGCATGCTGGGGCTTGTAGTTTCACAACACCTGGAGTGTCACAGGTTAGTCATCACTGATATATACTATATAATCATCTGTCAATGACCAGGCCCTCGGCTGTGACCCCGGAGTATAACTACTATAATAAACATCTGAACGGGAAGTGTAAGTGCTTTAAAAGACAAATATTGCAGTTTTAAGAACTACTAGGGCTACCTACAGGATACACAACTATTGATTTAGAGTTTTGCGTTAAAAATTGTAAATTGTGTCAAGAAACTTTTTTTCTCTTGTTTAGTTTGCTCGTGTAATATTATTCTTGGAGCTATGACATAAGGGTATTGTTGAAGTGCATGGGGGGCGGTGATGTTCCTATACCCCAACGCAGCCATGCCCTGGCACCAGTCTCACCAGATCCGTCGCCCACACTGCACTCTGTGGAGTCAGACAGATGGGGCTGCAGGAATACGAGCCGTAGAACCGGTCTATTCACCAGGGATTGTATGTACGAGACAGATGAGGTTACAGATGATACGTGACACCACAGTACTGATATTAACCCCTTCATTGCCTGGGTATACAACAGTCTGACATCATCCGGCAAGGCAATGCCAGATGGCTCAGTGGTTAACACACACAGCACTGGGGTCATGAGTTCAATTCCCGACCATGGCCTTATCTGTGTGGAGCTTGTATGTTCTCCCTGTGTTTGTGTGGGTTTACTCCGGGTGCTCCGGTTTCCTCCCACACTCCAAATACATGCTGGTAGGTTAATTGGCTGCTATCAAATTGACCCTAGTCTCTATCTGTCTGTCTGTGTGTGTATATTAGGGAATTTAGACTGTAAGCCCCAATGGGGCAGGGACTGATGTGATAAGAGTTCTCTGTACAGCGCTGCAGAATCAGTGGCGCTATATAAATAAATGATGATGATGATATGAGCGAAGGGCCAGATTTAATACCCAGCAGAGTATGGAGTGGTAGCTGGGGTTCAGGCCTGATCCTAACAAGAGATGCTTCCAATGATCATTACAATGTACTTCAGTAGAAGCTGCATCGGAATCCAAATATCAAAACATTTGACACTGTAAAAAAAAAAATAAGAAAGATTGGTCCACATCCCTGATGCACCAATCTGTAATTTACGGACTTTTGGGTATAGATGTAATTGTTGTATATTGCAAAACTGTTGTCCTGTAAGGCTTGCTGCATTCATACACTTGGGATGAATGGTTTGCTATGCACAGTAATACACTGCAGGGGCAAACGCAGGCTATGTAGAGGGGAATTTCCACACCACGCCCCCAGTGGGTGTGACCAGCATGCATGGGGGCGTGGCTATAATTTTAGACAGTGCTTGGCTGCTCTCCAACTCTTCCTATCCCCATAATATACATGGACAATGCTGCGTGCACTACTGTTAGGTGCACGTAGCTCTCCCTTTTCAAGCAGAGCCGTGTGAAGCAGGGGCAGGGTCCAGCCACCTTAATTATACAGTGCCCCAGGCTTGGAGGGGGGTTTCCATGCACTAGGACCCCCCCCCCCCCTCCTTGGTTTGCCTATGCACTGAGGATGAAGGATCTGTTGTACATATTATTACACTGTCACCCCTCCAACACCCCCGCTCCCCAGTGTCCCCCCCTCCCCCGCACATTGCGCCACCTGAGGGGTGGTATTCTCACCCTGCCTCATGGTTGGAGCGCCCCCCGATGACCAATTATGCTCCATATGTTAATAAAATGGTGACAACAGCATAAATCATCTGTATTCCAAAGCAACCGATCAGGTCTGAGATCTGATTGTTTAACCAGTTTAACTATTGAAAGCGAATGGTTACCTGGGATCCAGCTCATTGGTCCTATCTGTGCCCTGCTATAAAATAAGCCCTTTAGATATTCATTTATATTATAAATAGCAAAATTATATGTTTAACTAATGAAACTGATTAATGGGGAACTTTCTGTTTTCTGTCTGTTACTTTTCTTATACAACCTCAGGGTGAAAACTTTAAAGGAAAAAGTGTTAAAGTGAAAAAAAAAACTAGAGATGCTCATTGACCCCCGTGTTTGGTTTTGTATCTGGATTAACTTTGTGTTTTGGTTTGGCAGAACCGCCCTCACATGTTCTGGTTTTGGATCCCGATTTTTTTCTAAAATCCCTATTTCTTTTGCCAAAATCACATAATTTGGCTTTTTTTTATCCCTACATTATTATTAACCTCAATAACATTAATTTCCAATCATTTCCAGTAAATTTTTGTCAAGTGACAAGAACACTGCTACCCCTCCTGTTTCTGTGTGAGCAATGGCACTGAGCAATGTCACTGGAGACTGGAGAGTGACAAGAACACTGCTACCCCTGTTTCTATATGAGCAATGGCACTGAGCAATGTCACTGGAGACTGGAGAGTGACAAGAACACTGCTACCCCTGTTTCTATATGAGCAATGGCACTGAGCAATGTCACTGGAGACTGGAGAGTGACAAGAATGCTGCTACCTCTCCTGTTTCTGTGTGAGCAATGTCACTGAGCAATGTCACTGGAGAATGGAGAGTGACAAAAACACTGCTACCCTTGTTTCTGTGTGAGCAATGGCACTGAGCAATGTCACTGGAGACCGGAGAGTGACAAGAAACTGCTACTCCTGTTTCTGTGTGAGCAATTGCACTGAGCAATGTCACTGGAGACTGGAGAGTGACAAGAACACTGCTACTCCTGTTTCTTTGTGAGCAATGGCGCTGCGCAATGTCACTGGAGACTGGAGAGTGACAAGAACACTGCTACTCCTGTTTCTTTGTGAGCAATGGCGCTGAGCAATGTCACTGGAGACTGGAGAGTGACAAGAACACTGCTACCCCTGTTTCTTTGTGAGCAATGGCGCTGAGCAATGTCACTGGAGACTGGAGAGTGACAAGAACACTGCTACCCCTGTTTCTGTGTGAGCAATGGCACTGAGCAATGTCACTGGAGACTGGAGAGTGACAAGAACACTGCTACCCCTGTTTCTGTGTGAGCAATGGCACTGAGCAATGTCACTGGAGACTGGAGAGTGACAAGAACACTGCTACCCCTGTTTCTTTGTGAGCAATGGCGCTGAGCAATGTCACTGGAGACTGGAGAGTGACAAGAACACTGCTACCCCTGTTTCTGTGTGAGCAATGTCACTGGATTTCCTGGGGAGGGAGGAACTTATGGAATTTAAAACCCGCGAGATCCAACAACGCAATGATGACGTTTTGCCTCGATTTAGATCTGAGGAAGCGCAAAAGTACAGAGCCGGCTCGCGAGTCTACTCGATCCCCTAAGTTCGGGTGGGCTCGGTTTTCAGAAAACTGAGCCTGAGCATCTCTAAAAAAACAAACAAACCACCAGTCAGAAAGTCCTGGAACGAGCATTGGGCAAAGTGTTCATGTACAAAGAAAAACTTCCTCTTTCTCCAGCGTAAAGTTGATTTTTATTTTTTTATCGAAACGGTAAGGGTTAATCTTACGGCTTCGCCGGGTCAGTCTTTGCAGATGAGCTTGTGCTTAAACCGGCTTGCGGCTCGCGTGTGCACAGTTGGTACCGATATGTCCTTCCAGCTTCACTAAAAATAGACAGAAAAATATTTAACAACATTTTTGCATTACAAATATACTTTATTTACAGAGAACACACAGAACAGGTATTACAATAGTGGAAGTACCATTAATGACACTTGGCTCAGGTCTTTTCCGTGGGTGTTACCATTGGCGTTAGCAGTGTTATCCCCGCTTAATTCTCTTCCCATATTTGCAAGCACTGACATACAGCCTGTAAGGTCAAATAACCAGAACATTGCCCAGAGCATCACGTTGCCTCCGCCGGCTTGTCTTCTTCCCATAGTGCTTCCTGGTGCCATCTCTTCCTCAGGTAAATCGATCCATGTGCACCGGGCAACTACATGATGCAAAAGATAACGCGATTTATCACATCAGGCCGTCTTCTTCCATTGCTCCATGGTCCAGTTCTGGCACTTATGTGCCAATTGTAGGTGCTTTTGGCGGTGGACAGGGGTCAGCATGGCCACTCTGACCGGTCTGCGACTATGCAGCCCCATGTGCAGCAAGCTGCGATGCACAGTGTGTTCTGACATCTTTTTATCATAACCAGCATTAACTGTTTCAGCAATTGTGCTACAGTAGCTCTTCTGTGGGATTGGACCAGACGGGTTAGCCTGCGCTTCCCACGCGCCTCCGTGAGCTTTGGTGGCCTATGACCCTGTCGCCGGCTGGATGTCCTTTGACCCTGGTCAAAGCCGCTCAGATCCTTACACTTGCCCACGTTTCCTGCTTTCATCACATCAACTTTAAGAACTGACTGATGACTTGCTGCCTAATATATCCCACCCCTTGACAGGTACCATTGTAACGAGATAATCAATGTTATGTAATGTTGTGGCTGATCGGTGTGTGTACAGCCACAGTATAGCCCCCTCCGCCTGGTGATGGCTGTATCTGTGGCACTGCGGTGGTTAAGCCGGATGGGCGCGCCCCGTTCAGCAGATCTCGGAGCACACGTTTGGCACATTGCTGGCGTTGGGCTCCAGTCCTTCCAGCACATATAAGCCTGTCATTGTTAGCGGGGATAGAGGAGACATTCCTAACGTGTGAGTATATAACACGCTCACCTGAGAATTTTACACAGCGGATTAGGTTTCATAGCATAATAAATTCATAAATATTAATCCTATTTGCTGACTTATTACCTGAGATCACCTGCAGATGTTTCCGCCTGTTGGTTTAGGAGACGAGGTTGATCCACAGGATGGGTGATCGTCTCTTCTATGATGGGTGGGGGGCGTAGGCAGAGCGCACAAGGTAGCGATTATCCTGCTCCCCTCCAGCGATTGTCTGTCAATTATAACTCAGCTGACAGACCATATAATTTTATTACTAGGGATTAAGAGGCATATAAAGTCATGTGCCCCAGTGTACAACAGACCAGAGGTAGGTGGTGTGTGGCTCTGCAGTGCGCATCCAGCGTACAGAGAGGAGAAGAACCTATATGAGGAATAAGAGAAGTGATGCTGTGGTCTTATGCACACATAGGAGGTCATTTATACATGGTGCTTTATGTAAAAAAAGATTAAGCCCATCAGCAAATCATACAGTGCAGGTATCTGTGTGCACAGAACATACATGCAAAGAGACAATACGTTGTCAGCAGCCAATTAACCTACTAATATCTTTTTGGAGTGGGAGGAAACTGGAGCACCAGGAGGAAACCCACGCAAACACAGAAAGAACATACAAACTCCACACAGATAAGGCCATGGTCGGGAATTGAACTCATGACCCCAGTGCTGTGAGGCAGAAGTGCTAACCACTAAGCCACCGTGCTGCCCATCCTACATCTATAGCAAAGCTCTTCCAAACATTCGCGCCATCTAAAAACTAAACACAGGAGGACGATGTACCAAGAAATAGCAATGTACGCTACTTGTAACTGGAATCTGATGCAAGATGCGGTGTGTGTTGTAATCATACGACTAAATCTAATAATCCTACAACTATAGTACTTTGACAAAAAATAAATGGGAAATTGCGCTCAATTATCTTAATGTGATTACATATAACAGAATTGCAAGTTATGAATCAAAATGAACTGAGATAACACAACATTTAATGGTCCATGCACAGTAAACAAATAAAAAATTCTGCAATAAAAGAAATAAATAAAGGGATAAAATGACCAGTACAATCGATAAAACAAAAAATGCTAAAATCAATTTAGTCAGTGAAAAAGTCAATAGGCAAAGTGCAGAATGCGCTTCTAACGATGTACTAGGAAAATGCTTCAAAGAATCCCACGAAGATAGTAAATTCTTTGGAGCCCAACAGATAGCAAGGCAGTGGGATCCAATAATCAATAATAAGTCTACCAACCTCAGTAACCATCAGATGTAAAGAAGGTACAACCTAGAACTGATTGAGCAGTGCAGGGATCCCTGTTAGTGGATAGCGCTAACCACGCTCCTGGAGATCCTAGATGCCGACAGGCAGAGGGGAGAAATGGCGTGCGCTTCACAGTGGAACGCACGTGACTTCCGGGTAAGGTGACTTCCGGATGACGTCAGTTGTGTAGTCGTGTAGGCGTGTCCCAACGCGTTTCATTCGCTTAGGCGAATTTCTTCAGGGGTAAAGGGACTGACTAAATTGATTTTAGCATTTTTTGTTTTATCGATTGTACTGGTCATTTTATCCCTTTATTTATTTCTTTTATTGCAGAATTTTTTATTTGTTTACTGTGCATGGACCATTAAATGTTGTGTTATCTCAGTTCTTTTTGATTCATAACTTGCAATTCTATTATATGTAATCACATTAAGATAATTGAGCGCAATTTCCCATTTATTTTTTGTCTAAGATTTTAAAGGGACAGGATATTCCCTTTTGGTAATAGCTGCTCTTATCTTATCATAGGGTTGAGCGCCACTATTATTTGTTTAACTATAGTACTTTGCACACGGCGCTGCGACAGAGCACTACAAAAGGGCAGATGAAAAATGTTCCGCGTGTGACGTGACCGCTGTTTTTTCTTGACCGATCAGCATAAAAATGATACTCGCTGGCAGTGATAAGAGGAGTCTTGCCAAACCACTGCTGAGACCCTCTGTGTATGCTTGAGGTGGGCATATGAACTGAAAGACTGGGACATGGTCTCCCAGACCCAGATTCTACAAAAAAAAACTAAAAAAAAAATGTGCAAAAGTTTAAAAAGAAAAAAATAACATAAAAAAAAGAAAGAATTAATTTCTTTAAAAAAAGGAAAATAATTAGTTTATTTTAATAATAGAGCAATTTTATCACCATCCTGAGGTGGCACTAATAATCAGAGGACAGTGAAGGTACTTGTACCGTTACCCTCCTTAGTAAATACGCTTCCCCATACTTTGCTGAAAATCCCATTTAGGCAGGATTTAAGGCTTATCTCCCTGCAATAAATATACACCTAATTCACATAAGAGGAAACAAATCTTTCTTGAAATTGGCGATTAATTGTTACTAATCCAGACTCAAAACATCCTCCTCCTCTCATTGGTCATTTTTTAAGTTAGAAAAAGATTAAAATTGAATGCAACAAATCTTATTACAAAGAATAATAGTAAACAATGTGACAAAATACCTTCCCCTAGAAGTTTCTATGACTGCAATGTTAAAAATTTGTACTGACTATAAGCAAATTAGAGAGAAGCAGGAGAAATATATTTTAGAACTGACCACTGTAGTTAATTCTGCTGACGTGAAATATCAGAGTAAGACCAGAGACTTGATTGGCGGCCATGCTTCACATATGAAAATGTCATTTTTGGGGTTAGATGTCTTTCAAATAGTAATAACTCGGGTAAAAACCTGAATTAAGACAATATAAACCCCAGCAGGGTTAAGTAATACTCTGACTTTATTGACTATTGGCTGAAGTGATGTCGATCGATAAACTCGTTACACAATTCTGGGAGTTAAAGGAGAACCTGGAAATGTGCTGAACTAAACCTTCTAAAATGGAAATGTGGAGTTGTTGCCCATAGCAACCAATAAGAATCTATCAATCATCTACTACATTCTAGAACATGATAGCTAGAATCTGATTGGTTGCTATGGGCAACAACTCCACTTTTTCTTTTTAGATCGTTTGATAAATCTACCCCTAAAGTTCAGTTACGAATGTATGAAACTATAGCGCAAATATCGTTTAATGACGTCAGGTGCCTATTTTTGCGCAAATGTATCGTCTGATGGGAGGTGTTGGGTGGATCGGGGGCATGTCTTGCTGAGGGCTGGCTCGCCACCGACATGCGGAAACAACAATTAGTGACGGAGAACATCGAAATGAGATAAGAGTCTGGAAAAAAGCATTTAGCAGTGTGTTCCTTTTTGGAGAATACACAGTATTTTTTTTATAAGAACTGTATATATATATATATATATATTAGGTGCATAAATATATTGACATTGAATATATTAAGTGAGCTCTAAGGTGTTTTTTATTTTTATTTTTAAGTAAACAAAACAATTTTTTCTTACCTCAGTTTGTAATTTAACCTTCTTCTGAATCCATAACCAGACCTCCTATGACTTTCTTACAATGACGTGTCCAAAACTCTACCCTGTACTCAAGATGTGGTCTAACTAGTCTTCCTCACATGTTAGACAAGTAACATTTAATGATGTATGGTTTTCAAAATTAGTATTTTGAAGTTGAAGCTGCCATTAAATTGACTTTAAACATCCCTGAACACCCCCTGTAGTGTTCATAGTATAATAACACTTCAGCGGATCTACAAAGGATTATAATAGCCGTGGTCATTATAGTGCAGGCTCCAGCCATCAACTCAAAGGTCAAACTGCTGTACTCTAGGTGCACTCAAATTATAGCATCGTCTTCTTTAAGGTCACGGGTTTAATATCCTCCAATCGGGACGGGCCTGTAAAACTGTCTAAATTTTCTTGACAAGAAACAGCTTAATAATTTCACTCTTTCATCCCGTCTCCTGAAAAGTCAAAAAGGTAAATGGATACCCGCAGGGCGTGTTGTGTGTATGGGACAAAGAATTTGTCGTGCCGAGATTTGAGATGGAATGTTGAGCACAAGCTGCCTTGGTTTAACACCTTCACGGAACCCGCTAATCTCATTTATAGCGCCCAATAGATGCCCTGTGCATCTAGGTCAGTAATAAGATAAAAAAAAAGCCACTTTCTGATTGGTTGCTCCCTTGTTCCTCGTAAGTACGTGGTTGTCAATCGTATCATTTGCCCCAGCTACAGGGCAGGAGTAAGTTCCACATGATATTGATAACTGCCAGCATAGTCTTCGTAATAAAAACTACACGTATGCGTGATAGATAGCAAGAAAACATGTGTATGCAACTAAGAGAGACTAGCCGGATTTATGTATATAATATAAATAATAATAAGACATTACTTTAAAGCACCTATTTTTAGTAATGATTATAGTATTATAAGTTGATCATTTATTTTATTAAAAAAAATTGTTTGCATGCGTTCATGATGGGACTTTATATTGTACATATTCATGTGTGTATCTTACAGTCTGTTCTGTCTGTCAACATACGGTAAGTAATATATAACTAGAGCGTACTTATGCCAAGATTCAAATAGAAACGATTTTGGAGTTCTGCGTACAGGTTGTGTTCCGTTCAATTTCTGTGCTCTTTTTTAAACCATAAGTTGTGTGCAAGTTGTATTCGAATATGAATCACCCCCAATAACTTTATTAAATCTTCTAGACCAATTAATGAATGGCAGTGCATCACAAAGATGGTCAGAAGAGCTGACACTCTCTCTCTCTCTCAGGACTGTCATTCTGTGTCTCAGTTCCTCACTTCTACTACTGGGCTTTGTAGTCCTCCCCAGCTCTCACAGAGCACAGAGATCACACTCTCTGCCACACTCCCAGGTCTGCAGGCTCAGATTATATGCATTGCGTGGAGGTCTCTTTGAGCGTACCCCCTCCACCCCTCATACTACTACACTCCTTGACGCCCACTCCCGTCACTAATCTTACACTCATTTACATATCACTCTAGGATGTCACTCACTGAGAGCCAAGGGGGAATTATATAGACTACACGACCAAAAGAATGTGGACACCCCTTCGCGTTAGAGTGTTCTGCCATTTCAGCCACACCCATTGCTAACAGGTGCATAACATTAAACATACCACCAGCAATCTCCATAGTCAAACATTAGCAGTAGAAGGGGTCGTACTGAAGAGCTCCGTGACAAAACAGTACACCGCACAAGCTCTCCCAAGGAGGCGGCCAGGTGCTGTGTGGAGAAGCAACGTCGGCGCAAAAAAATATTTGTTGGGAGATCTATGGATTGGGATTCCATGGTCGAGCAGTTGTACACAAGCCTCAGATGACTATGGGCAATGCCAAACATCGACTGGAGGGAAGCACACCTACATTGGACTCAGAAGCAGTGGAAAAACTTTTTCTAGAGTAACCAATCACACTTCTCTATCGGGTAATCTGGCGGATGAATCTGGGTTTGGCAGAAGCCAAGAGAACGCTTCCTACCCGAATGCCTACTACCACTTGTAAACTTTGGTGGAGGAGGAATAATGGTCTTGGGCTGTTTTTGAGGTTTGGCCTGAGCTCCTTAGTTCCAGTGAAGGGAAGTCTTAATACTACTACATATAACAACATTCTAGAGAGTTGTGTGCTTCCAACTTTGTGGCAACAGTTTGCAGAAGCCTCTTTCCTGCTTCAGAATGATAATGTCCCTATCCGAAAATCAAGGTCCATCAAAAAATAGTTTCCATGAACTTGGTGTGGCAGAACTTGTCCTGCACAGAGCCCTGACCTCAACTTCATCAAACGCCTTTGGGATGGATTGGAACACCGACTGCGAGCCAGAATTTATTCCCCAACATCACTAATACTCTTGTGGCTGAATGGATGCAAATCCCTGCAGTCATCTTCCAAAATCTAATGGTAAACCTTCCCAGAAGAGTGGGGGCTGTTATAGCAATGAAAGGGGGCGGAACCATCTCCATATTGATGCCCATGGTATTGGAATGAGATGTCCAACAAGCACATATGGATGAGATGTTCGAGTGTCCACATACTTTTGACCATGTAATGTATCTATACAGCCATAGACTAGTGCATTGCATTATGTGTGCAAATACACTATAGGGACAAACGTATTTGGCCACACCTTTTAATTATTGAATTGAGGCGTTTCATTCAGACCCGTTGCCAGTGGTGTATAAAATCAAGCACACAGCCATGCAGTCTAAGTTTGTGATACAAAACAAATCGTTCTGAAGAGCTCAGTGACTTCAAGCGTGGCCTGTGATAGGATGCCACTTTTGCAATAAGACGGTTCGTGAAATTCCATCCCTGCTGGATATTCCATGGTCAATTGTAAGTGATATTATTAGAAAGTGGAAGAGTGTAGGAACATCAGCAACTCAGACACTAAGCGGAAGACCACGTAAAATCACAGAGCGGGGTCAACGACTGCTAAGGCGCATGGTGCGTAAAAGTCGCAACGCTCTACAGATTCCATAGCTGAAGAGTTTCGAACTTCCATTGGCATTAATGTAAGCACAAAAACTGTGAGGCTGGAGCAGCTGCATGCAAGCCTCACATCACCAAGACCAATGTCATGGATGGAGTGGTGTAAAGCACACCGACACTGGACTGCGGAGCAGTGGAAACGTGTTCTGTGGAGTGACAAATCATGTTTCTCTGTTTGGCAGTCAGATGGCAGAATCTGGATTTGGCGGATGCCGGGAGAACATTACCTGCCTGACTGCATTATGCCAACTGTGAAGTTTGGCGGAGGAGGGATAATGGTATGGGGCTGTTTTTCAGGGTTTGGGCAAGGCCCCTTATCTCCAGTGAAGGGCAATCTTAATGCTTCAGCATACAAGTCATTTTGGACAATACTATGCTTCCAACTTTGTGGAAGGCCCTTTTTCTATTCCAACATGACTGTGCCCCAGTGCATAAAGCAAGGACTACAAAGACATGGTTTGATAAGTTCGGTGTGGAAGAACTTGACTGACCCGCACAGAGCCCTGACCTCAACCCCGTCGAACACCTTTGGAGATTGTGAGCCAGGTCTTCTCCTACAACATCAGTGCCTGACCTCAAAAATGCTCTACAGAATGAACGGGCACAAATTCCCACAGAAACACTCCAACATCTTGAGGAAAGCCTTCCAAGAAGAGTGGAAGCTGTTATCACTGCAAAAGGGGGACCAGCTCCATATTAAAGTATATGTATTTGAATACAAAGTCATTACAGTCCCTGTTGGTGTAATGGTCAAGCATAAGAATACTTTTGTCCATATAGTGTAGCTCCAGCCTATAGAACTACAATTTCTACATTGAAATTTCAAAATATGTGTTCCAATATCTTGCGTTTCGTTCCTTTTTATACACTTTTTGTCTATTTGAAGATTGTGTCAACACCTAAATTGTTTCATGGGTTGCTCCCCAGGAGCATTGTTGGAATTGTATTTTCTTTTATCCGTGGGGTGCTTCGCCCTGTCTAGAGGTGCTGACAAGTCGCCAAGGATGGGCGCAGTCACTGTGTATCTTCACAAGTGTCCAAAATAAACACCGGCTGCGTAAGACAAAGTGAGACGCGGCAGCCGGCACTTGTTTACGCTACAACTCTCCAAACCGCAGAGATAGAATAGATCTGGGTCTGAGAACAGGAGACTCCCCCGTTTGTGTCGCTCGCCCGTCACTCATCGCATGATTCCAACTGCGCTATTCAATTGTAACTTATTCATGTTCGTACACCAAGGACTATCGTGCGGCCACAATGAGAGAGAAAGTGTGTTTTTGTATCCTTTGTAAGGGCTTTTTGTGTGGAGAGAGCTGTTATTTTAAGGTAGTGGCTCCGTCTTTAATCTCTCTCCCTACTTAACGTCAATCTCATCATTCAGTGTCCTCTGCTTTGTCATCTGAGCTTCACCACAGGATCAGAAGAAGACAAATTCCTATAAAATCTGTTTGTTAACAGACTCCTTTATATCAATATCTGACCTTGGCGACCTCTTCTCGTAGAAAAGAATCCACTCAACCTGTCATCGGATAAAGAGGACCTGTCACATTTAAACTAAATAGAATATAACAATCCTGTCTTATAATACTGCTTCATCTTTGGCTATAGCCATCCGTAGAACTCTTAAAGGGTCAGTGAGAAAGCTGCAAATTAATGTTGGCAAAACATAAATGTCGCTACTCCCACCTTGTGAAGTGTCGCCCCAGGAGACCTCTGTTTTGTAGGGGGAAGTGTCCGGATGAGTGCGTCAAGGTGGATGTGACTGTGGGGGTAGGGGGTACAATTTTATTGCTACTGAAAAGAGGAGCTGGATTCCTTGCTGAATGCGGACTACTCAGAGTAACACGACTTCTTTTTTCTATTTTATTGAAAGCCAATGAACAGTGCATTTATGCCCAAAAGTGCAGGGGAAAAAAAAAAGGTGCAAAAGCCAAAACAGTACCCTTCGCTGCAAGGCTGAGGGGGGGGTGCTTTTTGCCCCTGGGATCCACCAAAACTTCTACCAGGGCACAACAACTTGCCCATCCCCCAAAAGACAGCCCCCCTAGACCTTCGGAGAATGCAGAGCCCATTAAGGCCTACCTGTACCCCTAAAATCCATGAAGCTAGAGAACAAAAAAGTGAACGTTACAAACACAAAGTGTCATAAATAAATAAATATTGAATGGTTGTGGCCCCAACCTAATGGTTGGGCTATTATACAAAATGTTTCCGTCCAGTCTAAAGGCTCGGACAAAAAGGAAGGGGGGTGCGTAAAAAATGAAAGTGGCACAATGAACGTGTCACGAACTTACCTGATCCCCGCCGATCCGTCCGGATGCCGCACTTCTGGGTTCCGCGGTCACATGACCGCAACCCAGAGGCGGGGATTTTGAATCCCTGTCAGCATAAAAACCTCACTCTGACACTTGCTGAGTGTCAAAGCAACACTTACCTGTTCCTGGCTCCTGTGCTTCGTGGATTGCTGTGTCTTCCAGTCTCCTGTGTCTTCCTGTGTGCTGATCTCTGCCTGTTAGACTATCCTGGCTCTCCTATTCCTGTGTACCGACCCGGCTTGCTGGCTATCCCTCTGTTCTTGTGACCCGTGCACCGAACCGGCTTGTTGACTCCGAGTTGCCTCCTGATTCTGCCTGACTCCATTCCTGTGCACCGAACCGGCTTGTCTGACTCCGCTACCACCGCTTCACTCCGCTGCACTACATCTTGGGGCGAACCTGGGGACCGCGACCTGCGACTTCTGGCAGCGAAGCCCATCCCGCCTTGCGGCGGTTCTTGGTGAACACCGGGGAGATCGTTAGACTCCGCACCTCAGGTAAGCCAGCGCTAATCAAGATTAGTAGTAGTAGAATCCAGTATCTGTTACAGAACGTATCATAGTGTTCAAACGGGAACATAATACCATTTAGTATAACACTGGTACCAATTGCACTTTACCCAACAAGATTGGATTGTAAGCTGTCTGTAATACCCAGGGCCTGATTATCCAATAGGCTGACTAGGCTGCAGCCTAGAGACCAAGGCTTTTTGGGGGGGTTGAAAATTTTTGGGGGGTTCAAAATTGTGACAGCGAGAGGTATAAACTGAAATTAATTTTAAAATATTAGCGAATAGTTAGTTGCCCTCCAAAGTAAAAAGAAAATATGAAAGAAAAGTGTTGTTAGGTTTAATCTTGACGTATTCCCATGGTAGAGGCTGAAGACAACGAGTCATCCTCAGGCACTTGAGGATAAGACAGTAGGAGGGACAAGGACGGCGAACGGCGCAGGCGTGACAGCCCCCTCCCCCTTAATGTCTTCACCCTCAGTAGCGCTCGCTCATGTCTCTGCGCTGCTGTACAGTATGGATTGTAATGAAAATTAAATCAATGATAAAGATTGCCGTGACCCTTTTAAAAAGCCAAGTGGAACGGGAACATAACAATTGGTGGGGAAGGGGTATGAAGAAGCCGGATTTTCAAATTAAGGACGAGTGCGTTTTACCGAATGTATATTAGCTTAGCCTGGAAGACGAGGGGTGCTCGTTAATAATAATTAGATACCCATTACCTTATTATCTAATGCTATTATATTCTGTTTTCATCCTGAGTGTGAGCTCTGAAACACGTCTCCTATGCACTGATACATCAGTTATTTCATACATATACCTTGGACAGAAGACGTATGAGCACCTCTAACCTCTACATGCCCTCACTTGCCCCTTCGGGGTCTCTTGTACGGGCTGTTCCAGCACAATGACCCTCGCTGTCCCTCAGTCAGCGCTCTGGGCCGGAGGACGATAATGTTTCTTTGGGAAGAATTCTGAAGACGTCATTAAATCTGATCACAGTGGGATCACAGTCCTGGGGGTAAATGTATCAAGCGGAGAGTTTTTCCGGCGGGTTTGAAAAACCAATCAGGTTGTATCTATCGTTTATTTAGTACATTCTACTAAAGGACAGCTAGAATCTGATTGGTTGCTATAGGCAATATCTCCACTTTTCAAACCCGCCAGAAAACTCTCAGCTTGATACATTTACCCAGACGGTGTTTTTTTTAGTGCAGTGCCTTGAGGAACCTGATCAACTTCAAAAGGGTCCTAGATGTGTCCTCTAACCTTCAGGAGGGCCACACGTTACCCTTCATTTCAGTAATAAATTTTTTAGGACAAAGAAAATTAAAAACCTACAGTACCTTGGTTGCATAAGTGTGCACACCCTCTGTGTTCAGAGGTAACTAATCACATTCATAATCATGTGCAAAGGTAATTAGCGTACACCTGCCAACTATAGAAGTAATTATGATTATTCCCAAATTAAGATCATCTATTTATATAGCGCCACTAATTCCGTAGCGCTGTACAGAGAACTCATTCACATCAGTCCCTGCCCCATAGGAGCTTACAATATAAATCCCCTAACATACACACACAGACAGAGAGAGAGACTAAGGGCAATTTAGTAGCAGTCAATTAACCTACCAGTATGTTTTGGAGTGTGGGAGAGAACCGGAGCACCCGGAGGAAACCCACGCAAACACGGGGAGAACAGACAAACTCCACACAGATAAGTTCATGGTTGGGAATCAAACTCATGACCCCAGTGCTGTGAGGCAGAAGTGCTAATCACTGAGCCACTGTGCTGCCCAGCTGTTACTGTAGGATTTCCTTTCAGCTTTCTTGGTTGCATCCTACTGGGATAGCCATGGTCTGTATGGTCCGTAACGAGCTTTCAAAGCATCTACGGGTTCTCATTGTTGAAAGGAGCCAATCAGGAGAGGGGTATAAAAGAATTCCAAAGACAGAACATGTACCATGGAACACTGAAGACGATCATTTAGTAAGTGGAGAAAATGTAGCACGATAAGGACATTGTCAAGATCAGAACGTCCATCCAAAATTGATAACAGGACAAAAAGAAAACTCATTTGGGGGGTGGGGGGGGGGGGGGGGAACCACCATTACAGAAGCTCCAGGAACGTCTACATACATTCTAGAACACGATAGCTAGAATCTGATTGGTTGCCATAGGCATCGCCTCCATTTTTTCTTTTTTTTACAAGCTTTAGTAATTCTAACCCTATATGCGGGGGAGGGTGGGGGGGGGGGTCATGAAAAACAGACAAATAATAAGGAACGATACATTAAGTCTCCAACTGGATCAGACGCTGTTAGGGAGAACATTCATATCTATGCCAAATATTTTACCTGACATCAACACCCTGTATTATGAACGTGAGATGATTTGTAAGAGGATTATATGTTTTCTCAGACAGGGCCGTTCCGATCTTGTGTGTCAGGAGACAATTGCATCTTCTGTTGGGTTGAAAGGTCAGGCGTCTTGGCGGCTGACATCTCGCTGGATTGGCGGATGAGGCTAACACAACAATTTCTTCTCAGGCAGCACCGATCTGTCATGTGTCATTACGAGATCGTCATGGTCAATTGGGGATTACGCATCTATTTGTCTAGGGTATAATTTGATCATTGTCTTGAGCTCCAAGCTTTCCTTAGGTCTTCTATGCTGATACTTTCTACCAACATAGGAAAGTAAGGATGGAAATGGAGACTTAGAAGAAAGATATGAAAACTGCAGTTTCCACAGTCCACTTAGCATGAAATTTAAAATATGTTTACAATATTATGTGTGTGTAACATCTTGAGGATAAGTTCCCAGGAAGCTGGTAGAAGGGTCTGTTAAGAGCTGCAACACCATATGCTGCTGGTAAGGGGTAATAGACTACAGCCCCCTGCAGGGACATTTCAGCTTTCATCGGCTCTGACTATTGCTGGAGGTGGAAGCGCACAGAGATACAGATCTCCAAATGCCACCTCCTGCGGCCAACGGACACTTTTCCCAACTCGCCCATGTGACCAAGCTCTCACTGCTCAGGTCACATGGTCACAGCCGGGGACCAATTAATGCAATTTCTTACAGAGTTCTATGTTCATATTATTTACAAGTTACATAGAAACATAGAATTTGATTGCAGATAAGAACCGCTTGGCCCATCTAGTCTGCCCAATTTTTAACCTATGGTAACCTCAAACCCTATTCGATCCTTATTTCTTTATCAAGGATATCCGTATGTCTATCCCAAGCATTAAATTTCTCTACTGTATTATCCTCTACCACCTCTGATGGGAGGCTATTCCACTTACCCACTACCCTTTCTGTAATGTCATGTTTTCTCACATTTCCTCTGAACCTACTTCCCCCCAGTGTCAATACATGTCCTCGTGTCCTAATACTTCTCTTCCTTTGTAGAATTTTTCCCTCCTGCACCTTGTTATAACTCTTGATATATATGAAAGTTTCTATCATGTCCCCCTTTTCCCTTCTCTGCTCCAAACTATACATATTAAGATCTTTTAGTCTTTCTGTGTTAGATTTGTGCTGTAGGCCATGCACCATTTTAGTTGCCCATCTTTGTACAGTCTCTAATGTATTTATATCCTTCTGGAGATATGGCCTCCAGAACTGAACACAGTATTCTAGATGAGGCCGTACCAATGACCTATACAGTGGTATTATTACTTCTTTATTTCTGCTACTGATTCCCCTCCCTATACAACCAGCATCTGACTTGCCGTCCTCATTGCTTTGTTACATTGCTTACCTGCCTTTATGTCACCTGAAGTAGTGACTCCTAGATCCCTTTCCTCCTCAGTAGTTTCCATTATAGTGCCATTAATACTGTATTTAGCCTTTGGGTTTTTGAGACCCAATTGCATGATTTTGCATTTTTTGGCATTAAACTGTAGCCATGCTATTCCTAATCTACCTAGATCATCAAGCATTTGTTGTACCCCTCCTGGTGTGTCTACCCTGTTGCATATCTTTGTGTCCTCTGCAAAAAGGCATACTATCCCTTCAATACCAGTTGCAATGTCTCCGATAAAGATATTAAAAAGCACTGGTCCAAGTACAGATCGGTGGGGCGCTCCACTGGTAACCTTTCCCCCCTGTGAATGCACTCCATTTACTATAACTATCTGTTTCTACTATCCTGCAACCAAGATCTTATCCATTCCACCATCTAATCCCAAACTTTCGAGTTTATTTAACACTCTGTGATGTGGGACAGTATCGAAAGCCTTACTGAAATCTAGATAAGCTATATCTACACCCCCCTTGATCTATTACTTTAGTCACCTAGTCAAAAAAGTCAATAAGATTTGTTTGACATGATCTCTCCCCAGTAAATCCATGCTGTTTGGGATCCTGTAAGTTACTGGATTTTGAGATATTCTACAACTCTTTCTTTTAAGATTGTTTCCATCAATTACTCCACTACCACCATGTAAGGCTCACTGGTCTGTAGTTGCCTCTTCCTTGCTTCTTCTGTACAGAAAGTTATACATGTTTCAGCTTAACACTGTCGCTGATCATGAGATGAGTTATTCAGTGTGTATATATGTGTGTATATATATATATATATATATATATATATATATATATATAATCTCCCATAGATTGTAAGCTTGCGAGCAGGGCCTTCTCACCTCTTTGTCTGTTTTACCCAGTTTGTTTATTAGTTTACTATGTTTGTCCCCAATTGTAAAAAGCTACGGAATATGTTGGCGCTATATAAATAAATGATGATGATGATATATATGTATACTATAGATTGAAGGATTTTGTTTAAAAAGAATATATCTATCATTTTTCTGCCAATCCTCTTTTCTTCCCTATCCGTTTATTTTATTATTATTATTATTATTATTATTATTATTATCATCATCATTTATTTGTTAGGCGCCACAAGAGGGAAGAGGGCCCTGGTCATTTGGGCTTACATCCTAAGGGAGTGTAGGACAGAACGGGCACAAGGGGAGCCAGATGAGGCAAGGGGGAGAGAAGGGAGAGCGAATGGAGGAGGTGAGGTGGTTAAGTGGATGGTTGGTAGGCTTTAAGGAAGAGGTGGTTTTTCAGCGCATATTTGAAGGAGCACAAAGTAGGAGAGAGACGGATGGAATAAAGGAGGTCGTTCCAGTGAAGGGGGCTGCACAGGAAAAGTCTTGGATTCTGGAGTGGGAAGAGGTGATAAGAGTGGAGGAGAGGCGGCGGTCGTTGGCCGAGCGCAGGGAGCGGGCAGCAGTGTGAATGGAGAGGAGGTTAGAGATATAAGGGGCAGTAGAGTAGGAGAGAGCCTTGTAAGTGGTGGTGAGGAGTTTGAAAAGGATTCTGTGGGGGAAGGGGAGCCAGTGTAAGGCGAGGCAGAGAGGGGAGGCAGAGGAGGAGCGGCGTGAGAGGAAGATGAGTCTTGCGGCTGCATTGAGTATAGAGCGGAGGGGGGAGAGATGGGAGTGGGGGAGGCCAGTGAGGAGGAGGTTGCAATAATCCAGGCAGGAGGTGATGAGTGCATGGATGATAGTTTTGGTGGTGGAGTTTGGTGACAGAGGAGATTGTGGTGTTGTTAACGACAATAGAGAGGTTGTGGTGGGAAGGGAGTCTGGGCGGTGGAAAGACAATGAGTTCCGTTTTAGAGATATTGATTTTGAGAAAACGCGCAGACATCCAGGAGGAGATGGCGGAGAGGCAGTCTGATACCCGAGAGAGGAGGGTGGAAGAAAGATCAGGAGAAGAGATGTAGAGTTGAATGTCGTCAGCATAAAGGTGATACTGAAGACCGAAGAAGGAGATGAGAGCGAGAAGAGTAAAGGGCCAAAAACAGAGTCCTGCGGGACTCCTATGGGAGGAGGAAGAACCAGACGTGGATACAGAGAAGGAGCGGTTAGCGAGGTATGAGGTAAACCAGGCGAGGACAGATCCAGAGAGGCAGAGAGAGAGAAGAGTTTGTAGCAGGAGGGGTGGTCCACAGTGTCAAAGGCTGCGGAGAAGTCAAGGAGGATAAGCAGGGAGAAGTGACCCTTGGACTTGGCCGATAGGAGATCATTAGTAACCTTGGCCAGGGCAGTTTCGGTGGAGTGGAGGGGAAGGTAGCCGGATTGGAGAGGGTCGAGGAGGGAATAGTCCGAGAAGTGTCTGGCGAGGCGGTTGCAGACAAGTAATGTGGAGGCATAGGGGAGTAGTGAGATAGGGTGATAATTAGCAAGAGAGATGGGGTCAAGATTGTTTTTCTTTGAGGATAGGAGAGAAAAGAGCCTGTTTAAGAGAAGGGGACTACACCAGAGGAGAGTGATAAGTTGAAGAGGTGTGCGAGGTAAGAACAGGCAGTGGGAGAGAGAGAGCGAAGGAGCTGAGAGGGGATGGGATCGAGAGGACAGGTAGAGGGTGGGGAGAAAAGAATAAGGGAGCGAACTTCGTCACCTGTTGTGGGGTTAAAAGTGAGCACCAGAGTTAGTTGTTGGAGGCAGGTGAAGCAATGAGGGTGGCGGGAGAAGGGGAGGAGGAGATGTTCAGTCTGATGGCCTCAATTTTGGAAGAAAAAATGGTGGCGAAGTCAGAAGCAGAGAGGGAAGGGCGGGTTTATTAGTGTGTTATTATTAGCCTGTGCTATATAGGGGTTAGATAACTAGGTAATGTAGGTGAGATTTTAGCTTGAAATAGGTAAATGTTAAGTAGGGCATGGTTTTTGGCCCAAATTTTTTTTAGGTGGCTTTAAGCATGCTATCGGTATTCGTTACATGCTTTTTAGGAAAGGAACCAACAATACTGGGTAAAAGCCAACAGAGATATTGCAACTGCCGAATGAAAGAGGAGGTGAAGAAATTGGTTCGTGGGCGAGAATGTCCGGAAACATGAAGACTCTTTGTCTTACTCACCGTTGCCGGAAAGCCGGGTGTATGAGTAAACCTTGTGGCCACTCTGGGACAGTGTGAGAAGTGTTGCGATCTTCTTTATACTGGGGTTTATGTGTGTTATGAATGGGAGACCCTTCAAGGCCCCAACAATCTTCTCCGACCCGGGAACATTCAGGCAGGTGCGAAATGTTGTTTGGCCAGCAAAAGTCAACGATTTCTCCGGTACATAAATGCCCAGAAGTAGGCGCCGCTGCACAACGTGACAGTCTCCTACTGGACCTCATGCTGAATTGAGCTCCCCTTATTATCGGCTTTATAAGAAAAATGATAAGTCAGGCGCACAGAGCTGGGGGCAGCAGGTGAAGTGTCAATGGGCTGCTGGGGGCCCCACGGGACCCCCAGATGCCCACCATTGGTATAGTACCTTGTGAGACATGACTCCATGCATGTGTACCAAGTCTCATATGCCCATACTTGCCAACAATTCTGATCCCAAGGGTAGATCCCGCTACTTAGTCCGGGGTCCGTTGCTGGCGAACTGCGTAAATAGGTCCCATCCCCTCTCATCACACTATAAAAACATTGGCGCCCCACTTTTGACCATATATCCATGCACTGACCCACAAAAAACAAGTACCTATAGATTGTAAGCTTGTGAGCAGGGCCCCTCTTCAGGGGCAAACGCAAGATTTGTAGAGGGGGGTTTCCACACCACGCCGCCAGTGGGCGTGACCAGTATGCATGGGGGCGTGGCTATAATATTAGACAATGCTGCATGCACTACTGTTAGGTGCATGCAGCTCTCCCTTTTCAAGCAGAGCCATGTGAAGCGGGGGCAAGGTCCAGCCACCTCAATTATACAGTGCTCCAGGCTTGGAGGGGGTTTCAGGCACTTGAAACCCCCCTCGGTTGGCCTATGCTCTTACCACTCTGTCTGTCTATAATACCCAGTTTTGTTTATTACTGTGTTTGTCGCCAATTTAAAGCACTACGGAATTTGCTGGCGCTATATAAAGTTGACGCATTGGCGCTACGGTAAGCAAGCGAGACATTTGCACAGTGCTCTTGTATGTTGGTTTCTATGGCTTTGTAACCTGTACGGGAATCAGGTCATTTTTCTAATAAAAATATACACCTTGGTTCTTGGAACCAATGACACGCTCAAGCGAAACAGTAAGAAGATGTAGAGTCTCATAGAATATGCAGTATTACAATGTAACTGAATATCCACTACAAGCAAAAAATATGGCGCAATTTTGGATTTTTTTTTTTAGAAAATACTTTCTGCATGTAGCCAATAAACACTGAAAAGCTTTATTTTAAACACCCCCCCGCCCAATTCTAAATCTGTTCGCACATTATAAATTCCCCCCGCCCCCTGCGGTGCGACATGGTTTTGCCAAGGTGCACATTCACCCCCCCTTTTTTTTTCGCTTTGCTTCTGACCTGAGGCTCTGTGTCCATTATTTCACCATCCTGTACCATAATAGTATTGTATTTGACGAATCAGAGAGGGGGGGGCTGAACCCACGTGAAGTGACATACACAACCTCACGGCTAGGTGTTAGACACAGACTATAGACTTCTATTTCTATGTAACGCTACCTAGGCTGACGTGGTATGTTCTGTTTAGTATCTGGAGATCATACGTGTGGCAACGAGAGCAATACTTACCAGCAGCACTTAGTCAACGTGGGACTCGCATTTGCTGATTAGTTCCAATGTCAGAGGGATTTGCGGCAGCCGAGAATACTTATTATCAGCTTACCCTGTGATCCTCGGGCTTTTCGGAGACGGATTAGTGAATAAAAGAAATCGCTGAAGCTTAAAGAGGTTAATTTATGTCTTAATGCAAATGAGCTCTTAAATAAGTATTAACCGCTTATGACTACAGATATACTAACTTACTGGGTGATACAAGGACTATACCTGGGATAAGGAATGGGTCATGCGTGATGATAGGGGCCTGCAGCCTATGGCTCGCCAGAGGTTGTGGAACTACAAGTTCCAGCAGGCATTGCTAGCATCTGAAGGATTTAACAATGACTGTATAAACTGGGTATAACATATCCTATAGATTTCTATATAAAAGATGCAAACAATAGGGCAATAGCTGGCATTTATCTACAACATGGTAGCTAGAATCTGATTGGTTGCTATGGGCAACGCCTCCACTTTTGCTTTTTATAAAGGGTTTGATAAATCTAACCTGTAATGTATGAATTTTCCATGTGCATAGGAGACAGGTGACCTTTAAAGGGACAATTTTAAGTGTGTTAAAGTTCCTGTGTATTGTTTTACTATATGTCACATGACCAGCGATTCCTCATTGTATAAATAGCTGGGGAGAGGCTGGAAAAAGCAAAAGAAATGTTTAAAAAAAAAAAAAAAAGTTGCAAAAAAAAACCACTAAAACAAAGTGTAAAATAGAGACAACGGATAGAAATCTGCCACGACCTTATAGAAAGGAACGGGTCCATAGGAAATAATGATCTGAGCAACCAACAAAATAAATTCTGCCGTTTTCTCAACAAAAAAATGGCGTTAAACTGATATTTTTTCGGAAGCTGATAAATAGGTGAATTGAATCTGCTCCACACAAGAATGAGTCGGATGGAGCGGAAAAACACTGACACACAAAACATATTACCTGGCTTTAAAAGAATAGTTTGAAAACGCTAAAAAATTAATTGCAGGCTGCTAACAGCAAAAAGTAACTACAAGGGATTACTGGGTAAGGACGGGTCAAAGCGGCCCTTCAACTCTGTGCCATAAATCTGCTCATTTCAACTACTGTTCTCTTTTGACAGAAAATTAAATGAACAAGTTGGATGTACAGACGTTGTTACATATAGAGCTGAATCTGCAATCTGACCCTGCTCCTTCCACTATATAACTGTGTGTGGCTTCCTGCTGCATCCATTCCCCTCCTCACATCATGTCACTGCCCCTGTCACATGCAGCCCTGTCCTCACTAACACATCACTAATCTCCTGATATACTCTGTGCTGCTGGGGATCCTGCTCCTTCCACTATATAACTCTCAGTCTGGTGCCTCCATTCCCCTCCTCATTAATAAAATCATACATGAGGACAAGTCACTGCCTCACATATGACCAGCACACTTTTCTTCTTAAATACTCTGTGTGGACGTGACGATTCTGTTGGTCTGATTGGATGCAGATTTTTATATCCCTTTCCACTTCAAATCCGAGGTGCAGGAGTTGAATGAATACGGGTTGCTCAGACCCTAGTTCTCCGTGATAAATGCGATTTAGTTTTCCGAATTACCTCATTGCGCTCCACCCAAGACGACACAGTTAGCTTTGTGTGGGGTCCTCGTGTAATGAGGTGAAACAACCACCAGCGAGCGAACTAACCAGGTAAGAAAACCATTAGGCATGAAACACGGGACACGGTTTTATATTTCACAGATATTTTATTAGAAAAATTCAACCTCTCTCTAGACTGAAATGTACAACTACAGACGGTGAGATTCAACAATTTACACTTATGGTTAAAGTGCTAACACAAAGCATTTATGTTACAAAACAGAGGTCCAGGTACTGTAAACAGGAAGGTACAGTGTAGCTCTACAGAACCGAGTGCAAATGAAAATAAAAATATCCTACATGACCAGCGGACCGTTGGCATGAGTAACGCCAAGGATGACTAAACACGCCGCCACTCCCCTGACCGTCAGCGGGCGTACGGAGCACAGAGATCTGCCCACAAGCTGTATAAACCAGAAATTAGCAAACAAAGTGCGTTGGTCTCCTACACACAGCGAAAGCGGCCATTTTGTCAACCGATACACAAGAGATATGGAATTAGTGACATCACTGAAGCACAAGATGGCTGAAGGAATATTCATGAGACTGCAGCCCCAGTGACGTCACAGGCTCACACGGAATTCATAGGCTAAGCTCTCCTGTTGGCTCAGCCCACAAGATGGCTGCTCACAAAATGGCTGCCTCCACTGTGTGTAGATGAAGCGTGTACTTAAAGCATCATTTTTATTTTTATTTAAATGGCTTCATAACCCCCAATTGTAAACTTGACAAGGTCCAGTGTTGCAAATAACATAACAGACTTCTGAAATGCTCCTTACAATAAGATCTTTGTTCCTACGGCAGGGAATACTGTCCTATATAGACATTTATCAGTAGTAAAAAAAAGTGGTTTAAATAAAGCGATTCCCTTTTTCGTTTTATATCTATTTTTTTCTTTTTATCTACAAGGTAATTTCCTATGGTACAGACATCTGCGACAGACTATATTACACGTACGCAGGCGGCCCAGGTTTACCCTTGGTGGCTAAATGGTGAACATTTTTAGAAAAATATTGGTGTTGCCTTTAGCAATTAATCAGATATTTACTTTCATTTTGTATACTGCGCAAGAAAAACGGCAGAATCTGACAGCTACGGGCGTTAGCGACTTTGTCATTTGCACCCATTTTCATATACGTATCTCAGTATCTTTTAACGTTCAGTGCTATATAAGAATCCTGCGAGGTTTAAATGGCTGACTGCTATACAAATTCCATTTAAGAGACAAAATCCAGTACGGCTTAAGTGACTATCGTACGTCTTTGATCGGCCAACTTTGGCACAGTTGCTGAAGTCTACGTCACATTATCTTCAGCCATGGGGCGTCGTAGACAACATTTTCAGAGCTCTGTTGTTTATTGACTTAGAGAATAAAATCAATAGCAGAGGAGATGAGATGTGATAAGGACTACAACAAAAAAGCACATGAAAAGGCCCAATGGAAGGCCCAATAATTTAATAGTCCTACTTATGAAAGGGAAGTGTAGAACGATGCATGAACACCCAGTGTTCCTCAGACAGTAGAAGACCTCATTCTGAGCCACTCTCTCGTCGGCCAACGGACCCATCGTGGGATGGACAGAAGAGTTCTCAAGGCAGGTTACGAAGTGTGAACTCTCTATATACACAAAGTATATAATCTATCCACAAAATTCCAGGTAGTCCTGGAAAGCACCGGTGGCCCTCACATCGTTTGCTCAATCTTCTTCACAGATGTCGAACCACACGTGGACATTACAGAAGATGACACTGGAACATACGCCCTCTCACGGGGTCCTTGTCATCAGTGTGGATAGAATGTCATATCTGCGCTCACAGAACAATTTCAGATCCCCGAGAAACGCGTTTCACCCGATCCTGAGGTCGGAAGTTCTCACTTGGTCGCTCTGTTGAAAGGAGCGGACGACGCGCGTTTCTAGAAGTGCACGTGCACACGCGCAAACACGATTCAAGCGTTGACCATGCACCGGAGTCATGATGTGTGTCCAGGGCGTGACCCAGGATAAGTTAGTGCTTCCTAGAAGAGGTTTGATATTTGTCCTTCAGGCACTTGCTCCATCCTCTTCGATGACCCGGTTCATACTAATACCGTGAGTGATGTGAGCCAGGGGGTTGTTCAAGTCTCTGATGCTCCCCTGTCTAGACTGCTCGTTTAGTCTGTGCGTGCTGCTGTGGAGGGAGTGGTCCGTGAGACGAGACATACTGCCATGGGGGAGCCGTTCCTCTATACCGCGATAGCTGCATGGCGTGTACCTAGAGAAGAACAAGTCGTTAGTCACTACATCTCAACTCCTGGACGGTTTGCCAAGTACAGTTTCTGGACTCCAAACACAAGTCACTTTACAACGTGACTGGGGGGAAAGTCTTGACAACCTACGGGCTCTCCACCTCTGGAGACACTACAAGGCCCAGCATGTTGGGAGGTAGAGACACGCTAAGACCTGTTGTTTGAGGACATCTAGAGGGTCACAGGTTGCCAACCTCCTCTGTTGTTCACTACTCAGCAAGATCAAAAGACCTTCCTCTGCCTTTGAAAAGAGGCGCACACTCCTCTCACAAACAACAGGTTAAAGCGTGCTGGAGTGGAAACCAAAGACCTTTGATGTGATCGCAAAAATTTGTTTTGGAGAACTTTAAAAAGAAATAAATACACTTTGAAAGCACCCCTGCTAATTCATTTAAACTCGCTGCCCGTTTAGTTAGCAATTAGGAGTCTTAACACAGTTGAGTAAATGTTTTCTTTCAACAACAATAACCCATTGAGAAGTTACAGCCGCCAGAACAGAAACTGGAAGCTGGAAGACGTAGGTGTGAAATCCCACATCTTACCGAAGAACGGAACAGTTTAAATTGTCTTAAATAAAAGAACTACTAACATTCAGAAATATCTATGGCAAGCGTTCAGGAGCTTTTAGGGGTGGACAATATTCGTGATAACGGAGGAAGTATTTTTGCGATGCACACCAGACTTCTTGGGCCTGATTCATTAAAGATCTTAACTTAAGAAACTTCTTATTTCAGTCTCCTGGACAAAACAATGGTACAATGCAAGGGGTGCAAATTAGCATTCTGTTTTGCACATAAGTTAAATACTGACTGTTTTTTCATGTATATGGCGATACTAATACAGAGAAGAAGGGTTTCCTCACCTTCCGTCCCTGGAACGATGGAGGCTGCCGTGGTAACTGCTCATCTTGCTGTGCACGCTGCCGGCCTTGCTCCTTTGGTCGTCAATCATGGCCAGCTGTGTGGACGAGGCGTGAGTGGATGTTCCCTGAGTGGACGTCCCGCGCGATTTCCGGACGATGGGGGTGTTGGGGTCTCTGAGCAGCGACTGGGCAAAGTCCGGCTCCTGGAGGACTTGACGGCTTTCGTTCACACCTCTGCTGAGAAAACATGTGTCGGAAATTATAGGTTATGTTCTCGTAGTTCTATATACAGTTATTTATTTCCCCACAATTCCCAGGTTGCTGCCGGGGACAGCACTGCGCGGAGAGACTAGTTCACAAGGATGTTCTGCTGCAAAACTTCTCTTATTATTTTAATGAAGCATTTTTTCTTTCAATGGGTATAGGGGCAAACACAGGATTTGTAGAGAGGGGTTTCCACACCATGCCACTACTGGGCGTGACCAGCATGCATGGGGGTGTGGCTAGAATTTTAGACAGTGCTTGGCTGCTCTCCAACTCTTCCTATCCCCATAATATACATGGACAATGCTGCGTGCACTACTGTTAGGTGAACGCAGCTCTCCCTTTACAAGCAGAGCCGTGTGAAGCGGGTGCAGGGTCCAGCCACCTCAATTATACAATGACCCAGACTCGGAGGGGGGTTTCCGGGCACTAGGAACCCCCCCTCCCCTCGGTTTGCCTATGGGGCAATACTGATATTTATTAATTTTCACCCCACTTTTAATCTATTATTTTATTTTTCACTAACGAAGGTTGCGACGACCGCGTCCCTGTAACAGCCCTCCAACGATATCGTTGGAGGTTCTACTCGAGCAGCTTCGGTACTCACTCTTTCTTCCTCCGCCCGTGGAAGAAGCTGGCCCACTCGAAGCAGGTCTTCTTGCTGCCCACCCAGAACACGGAGGGGATGCCGACGATGAGCGCCATCAGGTACTTCATCAGGAACAGGATGAGGTCCGGCCGGCTCGTCTGGGTCACCTGCGAACACAAATAAAAATAAATAAATAATGAGAGTCCGGCCTATTACCGACTAACGAGTCTGTACGACAGGACAATAAATGACAGAGTACTGCGCTGAAACCACAGGGGTGGGGGGGCGCTGACAGCTACTCAAACCAATGACGCCTTCTCCAAACATTCTATAGAGTGTAAGCTTGCGAGCAGGGTCCTCTTACCTCTCTGTCTGTATGTATTACCCAGTATTGTCTTATTAAGGTTTGTTCTCAATTGTAAAGCGCTACGGATTTTGTTGGCGCTATATAAATAAATGTTGATGTTGAACTGTATACATGGCTAATTGGGTTTGTTTTGCATGTAACAAATAGAGGGTTAAGACTGACGGGGGCCCTGGGTGGTCCACTGGTCCCCTCTTCTTATATATCGGTGTCACCCCCTCAAAATTTTAACACGCCACTTTTGTATTCGGATCCCAAAGCTCACTCCTCATCATAATCATCATGAACATATGTTTATATAGCGCCAGAAAATTCCAAAGCGCTTTATTATGGGGGAAAAACACAGTAATAAAACAATACTGGGTGATACAGGCAGAGAGGTAAGAGGACCCTGCTCGTTAGCTTACAATAAACCCCCACCCCAAGTGTATTATTATTCAATATAACCTCTTAACGGAAAAAAAAAAATTAAATATGAAAATATATTTCCTCTGATCTGTGCGCTTGATCCTACAATACACACAATGTCTCAGTGGGGTGTGGGAGGGGAGGGGGGGGTCCACTTACACCCATAACCATACAAATACCAGCAGCTGCTGGTGTTACTGGTTTGTACAGCTGGTCAGGACAAATGTTGGTGTCTGAATATTATACCCCAGAGAGTGGTAGAATCCTGTCTCTCGTTTAACATGCGGCTTGTTGTACATTTAAAAGGACCTCTGCACAAAAAAGAAGCCACTAGTAATATTAATGATTATGAATATGTGAAGGTTTTAGGACCTTGTCAGAAGAGGTTTGGGATGTGAAGAACTTGTGATTTTATAGGGGGAACAGAAAACCAATTTTTAACTGTCCCCCATATGATTAATCTGACATTTCAGGAAATCTATTTATATAAAAAAGTGCTGAAAAGATATCGCTAACATCCTCTGACCGTGCACGCTATAAACATCAGTAAAATGGCCCATTTGAAGCATCACCGCTGCATAGGTATCAACATTTTCAGAAAAGGTATAGTAACTGAGCAGGCGAATGTAAGCTCATCAGCCAAGAAGCAGCGAACTACCCTCCACCTTTAATTTAGTGAACTTAGTTAAAATTTTATTTTTCGGTGATCTACAATACTTTAATATTCACTCATAAAGCCCAGAGAATGAGAATAGGAGGTCGCAAAAATATACAGAATAAGAGGAATTACTGCGTCGTTGGTCGATATAAAAAATTAGGGACATTTCCAATGACTGTCCACGTGTTGTCCTTCCAGATAACCTTCTATTATCTGTGTGCGCTAAACATTTTTCTCCATATATAACAACTTGTATTTCAGGTTTAAAGGGCCCTTTAACTTATTTCTGCTGTAAGAAGTCCTGGAGACAGAACGTGGCACCGCGTGCGATACTCTGTATGTAACGGATTAAGTGCAAACAACACCAGTTACCGAGAGAGATGATTGTGAGCTTCCTGGCAGAGCGGCAGAACACTGTAAACAGGGCATTGGCTAATTATCCGGGCTCCAGAAACCTTTGCACGCTAATTCCTTTGTACAGCAATAAGAATACCAGGGAAGCCAGCAGCAGGCTTATACTAACAATGCAATACGAGCGGCTTCTCTCCTTCATTCTGGGACTTGTACATAGTGAGGATAAACTTACATCCACCCAACATATCAATTACCTGGCAATATGTGTCCTCTCGGAGGATATTCAGTACAGCAAGTTCTCTTTATAGGAGGAACAAAGCATTGCCCTAAATATCCCGAATTTACAATCGGTCTCCAGAAGGGCTGGATCCATCACGGTCATTAATAAGTGTAATTCCAGTTTCCAAAACTACATGTCACATTAACAGTCCAGCCTACAGAAAAGTCTTATTGTGATTTACTGATAACACACATATCATTCTTACAGGGGGGGTTGTGTAATTCTTAGTTCAGTGTTGGTCAACCTGTGACACTCCAGGTTTTGTAAAACTACAAGTCCCAGCATACCCTTCCAGCAATAAGCTGCCATATAATGGCAAAGCATGCTGGGACTTGTAGTTTCACAACACCTGGAGTGTCACAGGTTAGCCAACACTGCACTACAATATGTGTTTAACATCTTCCATCGAAGTTACATTGCTGAGCATGATCCCTGCAAGACACACTGATATATGTGTCTGCAAATAACTGTCAAGAGTTTTCAGACCACCCAGCAGGTTACATGTTCCAGGTCACCCCGCAGGTGCACAGGGAGAGTTCACTAACTGTCACAGTTTCCAGACCAACCACCAACCCTTAAAGGACATCCATTGCAAAACTATGGCTTGTATTCTGTTGCTATGCCGTACGCATTGCTTGTATTAGTTGTTGGTGCGGGCTGTCCTGCGGGCTTAAGATCATGTGAACGTAATCTCGCGTCATCTACTGGCCAGTCAGGAACCAGTTTTTAAATACTACATACACTTTGCAGCTTATTATAGCCTTTTCTACTTCATCAAAATCATTTTGCTGTTGAGACGTAACTTGCACGCACTGGGGAACAACTAGTCATTCAGCAGAATACTGTATCGGTGGTACATGGATAAGCAAATCTAATCATACATGTACAATGTCCTGCAGTCACCAGGATCATCGCTTCCAATGTCTATTCAGAGTATTTTGCTCAAACTGCAGTTTCCTCATCATAGAATCACTGTTGTGAATCGCCCCCGGGGGCCACCTGTGGATATCGGTGAGCTGGAGCCAAAATGTTGCAACTATAGAGCTAAAACCCTTATCCCACTTAAAAGCAAACAGCTGAGGAAACACACTGCACTCATCTCTGAACAGAGGAGATCAACTGATACATTGTAACAAGCTACAACATGTGATGTGGGGCAGGATACTTATTAGTCATTAAGTATTTTATTACAGCAGATTCTCCATATCAGAGATGTGGAAGAAAATCCCAGAACATCCTTATATGAATAATGTGTTAGAGAATCCCAGAGGAGTACGGCATAGTTCAAGTCATCTCTTGTGGAACTACAAGTCCCATCATGCCCTGTCAGCCTCTGGAGAGCCCTGGGTTGGCTACTTTAGGTCTAGTTCACATTAATAACATATATTATTCCCAAGGGACTGCCCCATCCAGTGAGGGGCGCTATCTGGCCACGTACACAGGTCACAAAGTATATATAGGCTGACACTCCTGTGTTCTTCCCATGCACAGATATTGTGCTCAGTAAATTATACTGTTCATTGAGAAAAAAAAATAAAATAATGTTTCCGGCGTACAATTACATAAACGGATGTGTTTTACTAAATATTAATACAAAAAAGAAAACAAAAAAAAAAAACACACAAAATGGTTGTATTTCCCTTAAAAATCACAATAAAAGCAAATATTGCAGTGTACAGTAAAGCCACCATATCTTATTTTAACATTTGCTTCATATGTGGCTTTTTAAAAATAAAAATTCATATTTTTAAGTTTAGTTCCCATTAAAGGTCCAAACATGTCTACTTTCCCACAATGCAATTTGCGTAATTTTGGCCCCGCCTCCTAATGCGCAAAACATTTTTCGTTGGGGTCAAATAACGTGATTTACGGTGCCACCCCCCCCCCCAAAGGACTGGGGGACATTAAAATTGGCAACTACGGGCTTATGTGGTAGTAATCAGGATGAAATACCAAGTTATATTGTCAGTCCGTGTTACCACGATCCTGTACTGTGATTCTCTCACCCACTGTCCCTTGTTTATTGAAACATGCAGTGGTGTTGTCTATGCCCCTCCCCTGTGAACTTCCCATTCATATGAATAAGAAACTGGAGGTGTGGCATCGACAACACTGCTCTCTGGAAAAAGCCTGCTTTAGTAGGAGACAGGATCACTGGGTTGGACTGTTGAAGGCCGGTATATCTTGTAGTTTGTCCTACCTTAACGAACACCCTAATTTTTTAAGATTTGAATGGAGCTATTTTTTTTTTTTTTTAAGATCTCTGGAAACAGCGCCGTTCAGCATTCAGGCCGTGAGTGGTACTGCAGCCGAAAATTAAACGCTTGTCCCGCCCCGGGGCCATTAAGTCACAAGAGTGGATTGTCCCACAGCATAAATATAAAATCCTGCCTTCAGTGTTAATTAATCCGGGCTTCCTGAACATTTTCATTACTCACAATCAAGCAAAGTGACCTGGCTGTGAACTAGGCTTTTAGTGGAAGTCTTGCAATAAAAAAGCCATTGTCTGGTTGGCAGTTTCATCTTTGTCAGAGAGAACGATGAATGAAATGTTTTATTGAAGGAGGCCGAGGAGAGAAGTTCTGAATCTTATCTGGCTGTAACCAAACACTTGAAGAAAGTCTCTAATTTAAAGTTTTGCCAGCCCGCCCTTGTTCCTTTATCTGAGCTCCTCTCCAAAAACTTTGTGCCGCCACCTCCGGAGAGACGAGAGCGATCGTCTGAAGCCTGGAAATCAGCCCCACGTATCATATTCCAACAAGAGCCATCTACAGCAAAAACGGCTCCGCTAAACTGGAAATTCAGGTTCCAGGCTGACCTCCAATCTACCCAAGGAAACTCCAAGTCAGGGGCTGCAACACATGTCCTGTATTATGTACAACACAGCAGTGACTCAGGATAGATAGGCAATGGTTATGGTACACGGCCTCAAACTGCAATGTAGCACTGCAGAATGCAACTCCTTCTGCGGCCGTTGTGGAACTACTGGTCCCAGCACACCCTGCTAGCCTCCCTGCAGCCTGTAATTCCTCAGAAGCAGATGAGGCCTTCAAAAATCTGCATACAACCTTCACCATACATTTGTAAACCGAATGTACATGTGCCGTGATAGAACAATGGTTTATATAAGTTATCATAGAACGTTGGCGAAATCCCCGGAATTACAGAGTCACCCGGACATTCCAAGAATGTAGGAGAGTATGGCTAAACTTATTAACCCTTCACCTACAACAGGACATGGGCATGTGTCCTGCGTGATAGTCAGAGGGTCGGAGTACTCCTTGGTCTCACAAACGTGCATTCTTAATAATATTGTTGTGGTAATGGCGGAGAAAGAGGAGGGGGCCGATAATTGCTCTTCATCCTCTGCAGATACATTTGTTACTCTCTAAGGAGGACCCGTACATCAATCAGATCTATATGTCCCAGGAACTAATTGGAGGGAGGGGTTATTACATCCCTGAAGAAATTGCTAGTGATTTAATGCTTCCCAAGATGCAATTAGCATACAGAGAATCGGGGACGTACATCCAGTAAATCTACCTAAAAAGAGCATAAAATAATACGGGCAGATGTTTATTGATCAAGGGTCCCACTGTCACCTCACAACACTACAACCAGCTGATACACGTCCTTAGGATATAAGAAGCACCCTTAGGCAACAGATTAATAAATATGGCCTGAAATCTACCAAAGAAATCTCATGAAATTTCTCTAACCAAACCGTTCAAATGTTTCTGGGACTTTTACATCTGATTAACTGCAACATTTCTCATATATCACGTCATTGCATGAAATGTGTATTGTGACGGACGTGGTAAGTCAGTTTAATATAAAAATATAAAACGGTTTAATACAAAAACAGATTGTTCATCCAACAAAACCCAAAGGTATTGTGTACAATCAGAGTTCCTCAGCTCTGCAATCACTTCTGATCACGTCAGTGGGAGCTAAAGTCAGGGAGAGATGTGTCGGCTGGTTTCACTGATATTTATAGCTATGGTTTGAAGATACCCATACTTAAGGGTGTTTAAAAGGACAAAAATTACATAAAGAAAGAGGCGATTGGGTCACATGTCAGATTAATGATTTAGATACTGGAAGAAAACTGAATACACAGAGATCAGACAATGAAGGAGAAGATGTAATTAGATATGTTATATAAGAAAAATGTCACTTACCAGCACTCCTACGTTGCCTCATTAGGTTCTCTTGTTGGGGGCGGGCATTAATAACACTGCAAGAGGCGTTGTCAAAGCCCCTCCCAGTCCCACTTCAGCTTGCTATTGAAGCTCATAGGGGAGGAGCAATGACAACTCTGCTAACCGTTTCACAAAAGCACGCGAGTAACTCCTGCGGAGACCAGGTTGGATAAGGGGACACGTTCTCATATAACATCTCATCTAATTACACTCAAAGCCTCTTTTGTTTCGCGTGGAAGCATTTCTGAAGGGCACACCATCATGCATAAATAAACCTATCTGTCTATTGTGTACATTGAAGTTTCAATAAGGGGATTTTACTAAGAAAATGAAAATACGCACTGACCTGCAACAACCAATCAAATATCTGCTTTTATTGGGTAACTAGTACTGTGCGACAATCTGCTTCTATCTGTGTTGCTGCATTTTTTGCACAGCTAGTAATCCCGCCATTTAATACTAATTTCTTGACTTCCTAATACATCATTAATAGATAAAAAAAAAAAATCATTGACATGTACAGAAACAAAGCCGACATCTTATAAACGGTGTATGAAATACCAGCCCTCCAGGCCTCTGGGAAAATAATGCAAACTATTTTTATGGGGTGTAACCCCTAGCAACCAGGAATCAGCAAAACAGAGAGGTCAGACTAGTGAACGCGGATATCAGGCTGCTATATAGCCGATTACTGCTCAGCGCACAGTTGTGTTATATACACATCTACCAGACAATTGCTCTATACGTATACAGGATACGGACATTCCTGGAATATGTGGGTTCTGCACAAGTTATGTCTGTTTTACTTGCAGGAGAAATGTATTTAGATAAGATGTAATTGGTTTACCATTCCTGGGACAAGATCCCGGGGAGGGTTTGCACTGTGAACATATACAGTTTACAACAGAGTACACACTCCACTGCTCCACCGCACAGCGGCACCAATCTGTAATATATTTTGCGGTCAGCTTCCTCCCCAACATCTTACTTGATGAACAGTTTAACTGTGCGTTCACGCGGGCAGCCGGCCGCGCTGCCCCCTCCGCTTCAGCCGCGTTCTGTTTAACAGATGCAGCTCAAACAGGACTTTAAATAAAGGGCATTATTGATACCTGTGAGGTCGCAAGGACCGTCCACACAGCGACACAGGAACAACGCAGCTCAAAGCAGCATTATAGTATTTTTATTCCCATCTATGCTCCATCGAGCGTTCGCCTCGGTCGGCCGTGTGAACGGGTCCTCCAGATCCGATTATGGATCAGTGATCCCTGTTTAAACTTCTATTTCAGCTGCATTTGTGGGCAGCACGGTGGCTTAGTGGTTAGCACTTCTGCCTTACAGCACTGGGGTCATGAGTTCAATTCCCGACCATGGCCTTATCTGTGTGGAGTTTGTATGTTCTCTCCGTGTTTGCGTGGGTTTCCTCCGGGTGCTCCGGTTTCCTTCCACACTCCAAAAAACACATACTTGTAGGTTAATTGGCTGCTAACAAATTGACCCTAGTCTCTCTCTCTGTTTGTCTGTGTGTGTGTGTGTGTGTGTGTTAGGGAATTTAGACTGTAAGCTCCAATGGGGCAGGGACTGATGTGAGTGAGTTCTCTGTACAGCGCTGCGGAATCAGTGGCGCTATATAAATAAATGATGATGATAATGGTGATGATTTGTACAAGAGTGCACACAGGCTAATTAGGACGGACACCGGCCTTGTGCTGCAGATGTTAAGGTGTTTGTGTAACAAGATGTTTGCTTTCAAACATAGGAAAGAAAATCACCGATTAACGGCTATGGATACAGCACAGGCGCTAATTGCACCATTATTGCAATCTTATAGATCAAAAAAAAAAAAAAACAACAAAGAAATCTCATGGAATTTCTCTCACCGCCGCCGGCGTTACCAGACCTGCGAGATCATCTGCGTTAATGGCGGTAATGTACCGGCCTCTGTCACTGCAGAAAAACATCCCAACACCCATTAAGGTTTCCCAGACCGTAGTTACTGAGAGACCGTGGTCTTAAAGGGCCAGCGAGCGTTAACCCATTCATGACCACGGGCGTTTCACACCTTTTTCAAAGCAGACTAAGGGCTAGATTTACTAAACGGCGATTTAACGATTTGTTTACTCTATTTTTCCTTTCAGTAACAGCGTCTCTTCCAGCGAAGAAACTGAAACTGATGAAATGTTCCCGTCCGGGGCCCGTGGGACAGAACGGAGCGCAGAGGGTACTGGGATTGCAGACATTACATAGGAAGCCCCTTCTGGAACCAGGATGTCATTAGCCGCAGTCATTTATCTGACAGCGGTGAATAATAATAATCAGGTGACACGTCAATCTTCTACTCGTCAGCGTCACCAACAGGGACCTAACCCTTGTGTCCTGCAGCGTCATAATGCCCCGGAATAATTACATGGCGGAACTTACACCTGCGCCTTCCTAGAGGGACCCTGAGCTGTTAACTTCTTGCTGCTGGGTACAGGAGAATTAGAATTAACTGCACACCGCCCCTAGTAACAATGCCCTGAGCATTCAACTAATTACTGCCTTGCCATCATCATTAGCTATTTACTCCATCCTTGCCAATACTCCCGGAACGTCCGGGAGACTCCCAGAACGTCCGGGAGACTCCCAAATTCCGGGTAGGTCTCCCGGACGAGAGGACAATTCTCCCACATCTGGCCAGATTTTCAGTCTCAATGATGCGATTTACCAGGAATCGCAACATTTTAGCGGCTCCCCCGTGGAAAAATGTCGTAATTGTGTCATTCAGTCATGGGGAAGGGGTCAAAATGACGGGATACACCGACCCCCCCCCCCCCTCACACAGCAGCTCCTTTTGCCAACGTGAAAATTAGGATTCAAATTAATTTTTGGGATTGGCCGGATTTTTGTTGTAGCAAGAATTTGGTTTTCCACCAAAACCTAAAATAAGGATTTGATGCATCTCTATACGGATTATTTATAAATCAGCAGAATGTTTCTCTGGTCCAACTTACACAGAATCCAGGAATATACTCTAATTAGATGTACGCAATTCCTGCATATAGTAATAATAGAAACAGCATTCGTAATGTATGTTCTTAGAGATATCTCCGGCTACAGTTTTCCACTTTATACATCGCAATGGAACCAAAATGCTGACATCCTTAGGGGGGTATTCAATTGTCAGCGTTAACGGGAAAAAAAGAGCGCTCAAAAAATAGGTAATATTGCGCACGAAAAGCGTTAATACGGTAGTTTACTCGCGGAATTCTGAGCGGTGAGCTGAAATTCTGCGAGTAATTACCGTATTAACGCTAAGATTTTTTGAGCGCTCGTTTTTTTCCGTTAACGCTAACAATTGAATACCCCCCTTAGAGTGTCAGAGGGGACTTAGCCACAAATTGCTGACAATGGCGCGATGCACCAGGCTCATTGCTGTGATTATAGTGCAAAACACACCATAATTCATAATAAACGTGGAACACGAGACTTGTGAGGGAGTCAAAGAGCAGCGTGTACATCTGCTGGAGGAATGCTGTAATCTGTCATAACTCACTTTACAAGGCAGTTGTCAGAACAAGCGGAAAAGTCTTGTACATCCACTAATAATCTAGCACCAAAAATCATACCAAATCCATAGGCAAACCGAGGAGGGGGGGGGGTTCTATTTCCTGGAAACCCTCCTCTAAGCCTGGGGCACTGTATAATGGTGCTTGGACCCTGCCCCCGCTTCACACGGCTCTGCTTGAAAAGGGGGAGCTGCGTGCACCTAACAGTAGTGCACGCAGCATTGCCCATGTATATTATGGGGATAGGAAGAGTTGGAGAGCAGCCGAGCACTGCCTAAAATTATAGCCACGCCCCCATGCATGCTGGTCACGCCCACTGGCGGCGTGGTGTGGAAACCCCCCTCTACAAATCCTGCGTTTGCCCCTGAAATCAATTACACGCTTTAATATCGCACCTTATGTCAATCAAGCGCTTCGCAGAAGAATCCACGACTCTGTCACTAATATTATACGTCATAACCTCACTTCCGTAGGTTACATAACGTCACCCCATTATCTGATTTCATTTATCTCTAGAATATGTTTTAGATCCTCTCTTCTACCATCTACCATTTGTGGGCCACAGGGGGTAGCGAAGAGAGTCCTAACCGACCTTTGTGATGCTGCGTTGCCATCTCAGCTGGCAATCCTGCAAATAGTTATACATAAATAATTTTTGTGCGCCCATCTGTGGTGGTCAAACGGGAACATTTGTCCTAAATGTACGCTGCGTGGACCTGTGTTTTTCCACTTCATAAATGACCTTGGACTGGCCTTTGCCGGGGAGAAGTACAGGAAGATATAACCTGCGCCTTGTGGAACCAACCCACCAATGTTCTTCAAAGCGGTCACCAATCCTGCACCTTGTCTCTCGCCTTGATAGCGATACCCTCAGCCTGCAGCACTAGTTAATCTGTAATCTCCAACAATACACAGTTCCATCCGGCAGCACAATAATGTTTACTTAAGAGACATCAAACGAGAGCCTCCTCCGTGGTCTGTGCAGCTCTCTTTGAGGTGCTCTCGGGTCAGAATCGATCACGTACAGATGCCAGGAATCCACACTAGAAGGTATTAACTCTTCTCCGTCATGACCTTGACTGAAGTTGCTACAGAAGTCATGGTTCAGTGCAGAACTGACCGTATTCTCTTTTAAGTATGTTTATTAAATTACGGGGAAGCATATTATTTTTTATTAAACTGCAGCTGTCAGGAAATGCACCACTTGGGACAACATAATATCATTAAAAGCGGGCATTACACACTAGTTGTGGGTCAAAACGGAAAATACCTAGTTGTCATAGGGATATCATTTCGGGAGCCGTGGCCCCCAGGTTAAAAATGCCTGCGTTATAGTAATTAATAGTAACCTTTAGAGACAGATTGTTTCAGCTTTGCTGCAGTTCAGTGCTAGCGTCTGATTCAAGGATCGTGAAATAGCTCTGTCCTTGCCCAGCTCCGGACGTTAGGCCAATTAATTGCATAATGTCAAGTCTATGACTTGAGAAGCGGAAAGGGGGGAGGAAGGGCGGACTAATGGTTAGCAGCATGTTGGCTTAGTGGTTAGCACTTCTGCCGCACAGCACTGGGGTCATGAGTTCCATTCCCGACCATGGCCTTATGTGTGAGGAGTTTGTATGTTCTCCCTGCGTTTGCGTGGGTTTCATCCGGGTGCTCCGGTTTCCTCCCGCACTCCAAAAACATACTGGTACGTTAATTGGCTGCTATCAAAATTGACCCTAGTCTGTCTTTATGTCTGTGTGTGTGTATGTGTGTTAGGAAATTTAGACTGTAAGCTCCAATGGGGCAGGGACTGATGTGAGCGAGTTCTCTGTACAGCGTTGCGGAATCAGTGGCGCTATATAAATAAGTGATGATTATGATGACTGATGTAGGCAATCTGCAGTAAGGGCGTGCTGAATCAGATGCGGCAGGTTCAAGTCCTCCGTTTTCAGCCGTATGTTTTGTATCATCATCATCACCATTTATTTATATAGCGCCACTGATTCCACAGCGCTGTACAGAGAACTCATTCACATCTGTCCCTGCCCCATTGGAGCTTACAGTCTAAATTCCCTACTATAGACACACACTCACACACAGACAGACAGGTAGAGAATAGGGTCAATTTTGATAGCAGCCAATTAACCTACCAGTATGTTTTTGGAGTGTGGGAGGAAACCGGAGTAGCCGGAGGAAACCCACGCAAACACGAGGAGAACATACAAACTCCACACAGATAAGGCCATGGTCGGGAATTGAACTCATGACCCCAGTGCTGTGAGGCAGAAGTGCTAACCACTACGCCACCGTGCTGCCACGTATCCGGACGTGCACTTTTAAGGTACATATGCATCCGCGTATCCTGCAGTCTGCTCTGTCTACATACGGCAAGTACTGTGTAGGAATTGCGTACTTCCACCCAAATTCAAATTGAAACGTATCTTGAAATCCCCCTGGGTTTGAAACAAACTACGAACGCAATTCCGCTCAGGTTGAGAGATCTTTTTAAAAACGCAACTTCCGTGCAAGTTGCATTCGGACATCTATCAGGCCCTTAGTTTGTAAGCTCCACTTTGTTGAACATTGATAAACACCAAACCAGAAGTGGGCAAACTATGGCTCTCCTGCATTTGTGGGACGAATAGTCCAGGCAAACTCGAGGAGAGTCCACTGCATGATAAGACTGTTGTAGAATGCACGATGCCAAACTACATCCTTACCCAACCTTGTCCAGAAGTAATATCAAACAAAAATAAAGAGGTTTTATACGTTAATGATTACACAAAACGCACAAAAGACATAAAAATGTACGAGGGCTGTCTGACGAACGCTTCCAGTAAACACTCCGGGGTATTACCGCTACTGGCACAGGTACAATACACTCCTTTAATGTTCTGCATTAAGTGGATTTCCTTTACCAGGTTTATTTACTGAGCTCGGTGCTGAGTGACTTAAAAGCACAACGTGTAACCGTGACTGGTCGCAGGAAACCTTAACTTATCTCTTACCCTGCTCCGTGTGGGGACCGCGCCAGACCTGTTAGACGTTCATCGATTGTTCTAGACGCCGGTGAACGGACAGTGAAAATTAATGTGCTCATGTTGAGTTGGATGTATGTAAACTGTGAGGTTTTTTTGTGTGTTTCTTTTTACTAGTTTCAGAACCAGTGCTCTGTGCTCATGTGTATTATACGGCTAAAACACAATTTAGATCCAACTCACTATGACTCCCTAAAAGTGTAAGAAATACAAATGATGCATTAACTACACTGCACATGGAAAACGTGGATTGGAACAATGACCTGAAGAATCTCAAAGTAAATTTTACTATACAAACAAAGTTAGGTAATGCAGTAAAATGGGAACAGCATTTGTGTGACAGGCAACAGACTTAGCCAAACTGCAAACATCGGACTGGTTGTCTGTAGCACAACCTGACACAATGTAATAGATAAAGAAATAAATTGATGGTAGTAATTAACTTTGCAAACTATTATTATAAATGACATGGGGGGGGGGGGGGTGGAGACCATATAAACAAGTCCAGCAGGTAGTAGTCGTCAATCGTATACTAGCGCATCCGTAACCCTTAACCCGGTACTGCCTGGGCCAATCGACTTGCCAGAACCATATATCTAGCACTCAATAACCTGAAAAGCAAGCCAATTAATGTTGGTTAATTATTATTATTATTATTAATGCAACAAAGTATCAAACCTTACCTGGAAAGGGCACGGGATGTGGTATTCTCGGCACCGTTCCTGGATCCACGTGGTCTCCCACACCCCTCGGTAAGCCTGCTCGTAAAAATAGCAGCCAATGACCACCAAGAGGGGCACCAGGTACAGGACGCTAAACACACCAATGCGGATCATAAACTTGACCAGTTTGTCCTGGTTTTCCTTCTCCAACGGGATTTCTATCCGCACTCGGTTCAAGGAAATAATCCCGGCCAAGAGGAGAGACACGCCAACCACAACGTTCAGGCAGAGAGGAGCCAGGACAAAGTATCTCAACGCGTGGACATCGTACAGGCCCACAAAACACACTCCACTTATGTTGTCTCCTTCAATTTTGTTCATGGCGAGCAAGATGATGGTTAGAGTGCCAGGGATGCCCCAAGCGCTGGCATGAAACAATAGTGCTTTCTTCTCGATGGCTTCACTCCCCCATTTGGGAACAGCTGCCAAGAACCAGGTGATGGTGAGGATGACCCACCAAACGCTGCCGGCCATGGTGAAGAAGTAGAGGACCATGAAGAGCATGGTGCAGGCCTTGTTGTGAGATCCTTGGGTCACGCTGGAGGCCTTGTACTGGCCGGGACTGGCAGCGTTGCATGCCACGCGGTCCTCCAGCAGGAACCCGATGAAGAAGATCAATGACACCATCATGTAGCAGACGGCGTAGAAGATGATCGGCCTCTCCGGGTAGCGGAACCTCGTCACGTCAATAAGAAACGTCAAAAAGGTGAACAACGTGGCGGAGAGACATACGATGGATATCACACCAATGAAATATCGAGCGAAGGAGAGCTCTTCTCTCCGGAAGTACATGTGTGGGCAGGGCGGGGAACAGTCACGCACTCCCAGAAAAGAGTAACCAAAGTCGGGGTCAATTTTTAGCTCCCGGGGGCAGAAGAAGCCGTAGTCCCTTTGTACGGCTCGAGAGGTATCGTTTGTAGGATCCCTGTAGATACTGATGTCAACCATGCGGGGATAGGGCTCGTCACAATCCGGGAACCTACAATACAACAAAAAGTGTTAATAAGTCATCTCCAGTTTTTACTCCTAAAATTACAGAACCGGACCTGTGAGGTCCATAATTTGAATAATTACACTGATCATATTTTCGTACAAACTAACTATGTAATACCAACATCTCCCGCACCCCCCACTTTATATGCACATAGCTAGAACAATCACAAGGCTCACACGTGTCCCGATTTTCTCTGAGCCAACCCTGTTTTTTTCCCCATCCGGAATATTTTACTCACAATGCTTCCCATGCACCCATATTTACTTGAAAATTGGGGATAGGTTATATTATAAGTGTTTTAATTTATTTTTGGACCAAAAATGAAGTTATGGGGAGGGTTTTATGACCTGAACAAACTTCAGCTCATATTGACGACTCAACGCCGTTACTACGGACAGTGAGCGAGGAAGAATCCTAGTCTGCTTTAAAGACTGGAATAACAAATATTATAGACATGCGAGCATACATCTGAGGTAAAACGAGTTGCTGCGCACATTGACGGCAATAATGGTAGGAATCTCCGCTAATTTTTCTTGCGCCCCTCTATGGGGTGGGATACAAAATGGCGCCGGGTGTCTACGCGGACGTTCCCGAGACAGCTCTGGCCAAACCGAATCTCCCGCTAAGAATCAGTGTTATCACTGAGGTAATTTAAGAATTGATAGGCTGCATTTTCGTAAACACTGGTTAAACCCACAAAATGGCTGCCTCTCAGCACAGAGCATAGTAGCAAGAAGAACTGCGTTTTATAACATGCGTCCCTAATTTCAGATGCACAAGGCGGCTGCCTTCATCAAAACATTCCCAAATATACGTGCAGAAAAAGTTTAAAAGGGACATTTGTGCAAAAATTCTACTTTGTGGGGGAAATATTTTTTCTATGCACACTAGACTTCCTGTCTGTAAGAATACAGCGAGCCAGTGAGCCCCTAATGGAGAATTAGAGATAAGAAAAAGTGCACCGCGATATAAGTAGGGTAATTACAATGTTAAAGGCATCATTTTCTGTCACTAATTAGGAATCTGGAGACAAAGAAGATTATTTATAAAAGTGCCACGTTTTAAAATTCAGAAAAATTGCAGCTTCGGGGGAAAAACAAACATCTAACCAAATCATAATTTTATAAAAAAAGTTTGATAAAGTGAGAAATGAAGTCCACAGTCTGCAACGAGGATCTAAAATTAGACTTGAGTAAATACTGCCCAAGTGGGTTAGTGTGGTGGTAATTTGGTCAGATGGACCCCTTTGGTGCTTGCTGGTTAGGAAAAACAAACACGTCTTAGATCCACAATTCATGCTGCTTTGTATATAAAAATGTCAATAACCGTGTATTGCTGTGACCAGAACTGTCTTTGAAGTGGTAATAACCGTCAGCCATGTTTGCGGTGATTTATCTCGGATACTCTGACTACAAGCTCCACAGATCTGCTTTTACCGGCTGAACAATCTGCAACCGACCCCTGACCCTGTGTGCCCTTCATTTACAGGGACACTTTACAACCCCGTTACACCAGCATTAAGCTTTCAGACAGCCTGGGATAACAGGTGGTATCCTATTTCAGGCCTCACCAAAATAAAGGACAAAAAAAAATATCTAGAATTAACCATTTAGACAACCTGGGCCTGAATCGTTAAGGAAGGCGAATCCTGTTGTGTGCCGTATTTTGCCTTAAACTGCTCTACATCTGGATATACATGTATTTAATGTAAAAAAATATTTTAATGATTATACTCTTAACAGGCGGGAACGTTATATTGCACAAATACATGCAAGCGTGTTGCATATGTCTGCATACGGCAAGTGCCGTATAGGCAGCGCGTACCCGTATTCAAATAGAAACGTTTCTTTAGATCCACTTGTACTTTAAAAAAAACACAAGTTGCATTCCTTGATGAATCAGGCCCATTATGTTGTTTTTGCATTATTTATGTTGCCTGTACCTGCCGACTGGCTGTAATTTTGAGCGCCATAAAACAACAGAAATTCCAAAACATATTCTCATTACTTGGCGTCAGGCCGTTATATAATCACGGTAATGTTACAAAAATGTCAGGTTGGCCCGCGGACAGGAACTTTTATTGAGACTTTATAAATTTCATACTGTTTGTGGTTTGGAAAGAATCCACAGAGTATATTTTAGCACCATGACAAAAATGCATTCAGGCTTCTGAAGCACAGAAAGGAGATTGAAGGGGAAAGGTCACGACAGAAACAGTTTAATTTATAGTAACAGACTGTCTTCTCAGCTGTCTCCACCTCAACCTCCCAGCCCTCGCCATAAAAGTGCATTATTCCCAGAGCACTACAGTCCTAAATCATGATGCTTGTCACAAATGTCTGATACTGCTACTCCTAGGATACCCATGGTCTGCAAACATTGGTGGTGGCGGCCATTTTGTTTGCTTAACCAATATTTGTGACAATGCAGATTGTCAATTTGGTAGAAACCAGCGACAACAATGAGCAATTGGGGGCTTTTCACCCCCTCAGTGATGTCACTGGTCCCTGGCAATTTGATAGGCTGCCTGTTTTATGTATATTGGTTCGGTTCACAAAATGGCTGCCTCAGCAGAAACACTTGCTTGGTAAGTCATAAGAAAATGAAAAACAGTCATAATAAATCCTTTACCTGTTACATTCCATCTCCTCCGGCCACGACACGCCAAACATATCCATCAGCTGGTAACATTCGTTGTAGGCCCGCTGGCATAACCTGCGGCACGGGAGCGTGACCCGCCCGTACTCCATGCAGATGGGGGCATAGAGCGCGCACAGGAAGGGCCTGAACTCACTGGAGCATTCCAGGTTAACCATGGGGTGGAAAGGCTGAAAACACAAATAATATATTGTAGATGAGGCCGGCGTACACGTACAACACACTTTTAATACGATCAGTAAAGTACAGCATGAGTTAATTAATAACCCCAATCACAACGAGGATTGTTATCAGCAGTCATAAAATGTGGAGCCAGAAACAGCAGCACAACGGTGAATAAATTCATTAACACGTCTTGGATAGATTTAATTAACCTTGAATAATGTAAATCCCTTATACGCCATTGTGGGACAATCAAAAGGCGGTAACTACTGAAGGTGGACACGCCCGCTATGGCGGGGTATCGCTAAGTGACCAAAATAATGTACTTGGATAATGCAATATATGAGGAATATTGTCCTTCTATTGTGCTGCTCTATGCAATCTATATCCTCATACAGGTACTGGAGCCATGTGCAATGGGAAATCCTGTCCAGCTATGAAGGAGTTAACCCATTCCACCATCATTACACTAATAACGCAATTTCTGCAGCAGGGAATCACTGGCACGGAGGGAGGGGGTGCTTGTGGCCAGACAAAGACGCTTGAGATATTTTAGATAGAACAGGAAGACTTACAAACTTATATTCTGTTCTAAGACCCCCCTTGGTCCACCTCAGGCAAAAGGGAACATGGCAGGAGGAGTCTAAGGGATTGGTATACACGTCAGGGATGTACACTTGGCTTGGGGGAAAATAGGGTAAACCATTTATGCAAATAGTTTCACACAATCTTCTGGTAATAAAAAGTTAATAAAAAAAAAAAGGTAGTAGGAATCTATATAAAGTAATTATTACACTAGTTGTTGGAGACTGGCGTGCCAACTATGCTTTGTCGAAGCTCAGTAAATGCCCGATTTTAATATTTGTGTGTACTAGGCCTTAGTAAGCTTGTTTTCTTAACAGGTGTTTGTTTGTTTTTTTATTTTGTCCATCAGCCCCCATGGTGTACATTTAAATTTTTCATGCACGTTTGCATTACACAAATATTCTAATGGGTTCCCCTGATGTAAATGCCACCAGCCAAGGCTGGCAAAGCCTCTTTCTGGTTGTAGTAAAATTGGTGAACTACTTGCTTTTTATCCCCCAATTTTATGCTAGTACCAGGGAGGAGGGGGGCACTCCATTTTTTCTTTTAACAAGTATTGCCATTTTAAATCTAGTAATTTATGTCGACATTTTGACTGTGTCAGCTTTCTGAACATGTGGGCATTACGATTGTCGACCTCAGAACTGTAGACATTTTGGTGCAGATATTTTCGCAGGATATCTAGGCATTTGCTACTGTGTTTTTTCCAGTTGACTGGTAAACGAAGTCTGCAGACCACACTGGGGAGATGATATTAGGACAAGAATCTCACCTCAGCCCACACATGTATTTTTAGATGAACTGCTGCGTCTCCCCCTCAAAAACAGTGAGTGTGCATTAAATACACACCTACAGTTTAGAAAGTCAAATCACGGATATTTATAACTTGAATGCTTAACGTGATGTATTTTGGATGCCAGCAGAAGATTCTGTGTGGAATTGTTTTTAGTAATAAATACCATCAATTCTCTAGTGAGCGACGGCCTCTACTGGGCCTCATTCACAAAGCACAAAACCAACGTAAATTTCGCCAAAGTGCTTTAAATTATAATTAATATTTTGTTTATATCTAAAACGGTGCAGCGTGGGAACATACGGACTGTGTCTACGATAGGCGGCAACTGTGTGCGCAAAGGGCTTTATTACTGCGTCTGGTGAATCTATGCCAAAGTGCAGAATGGGTCCCACTCAAAATAAAAGGAAGAGACCCGCATCTCTGTGAGCCACCGTAAGGAACGCGCTCACCCCGCCCAATTCCTGCTCATATGTAAATCAAATGTACGCGGACTGATGAAAACCCAAGCCCCAAGCACATTTGCACTATGGAGTGGTAGTTTTACCCTTAGGAAATTACCTCCTATAAGTGAATCAAATTATCAGCATAAAATCTTTTATATATTAAGTCTTTAGCTGCATGTTCCCGGAGAGTACTTCTAGAACCCGCCTGCTCTCTCTGTCCAGATATAGAGAATAATTAGGACACGTCAACCTGCAAAATGGCGGCACAGTTTAACCCTTCCGCACTGAAGCAGACGTCCACATTAGTCCAGAAGAGTAAAACAACACATGCAATAAACTCCCCTGCTTTCAAAAACCCCAAAAGATGATTAATGAACCTATTTTGGCACCTGCGATCGGTATTCTACCTTCTACCATCCAAACTGGTCTTCAATGCCCTCATCGGACATGCTCAGTTACTGCCTTGTTGTCATCTGTTTCTGAGAGGACTTTAAAACAGCTGCTAATTTTTATTTTAAATTACAAAATGTATATATACCAAACAGAATTTAACAAAAAAAAATGGCACTGTAACCAATAGCAACCAGATTCTATCATCTTATCAGAATAGTTTAGAAAAGGACAGCCAGCCCCATTGGTTGCTATGGGATACAACAACTTTTTCCAATGCACCGTTTCCCCTCAATATCTTGTACATGAACAAGGATATTCTCTTAGAACTACGTGGGAGACGTGTTGAGAAACACGTCTGCAATACGGGAAGGAATGTTTCACTGCGTGAGATAAACCCGTGACGAGGACAAGTGCAGGTATTAGGAGGGAAGATCAGTTTCCAAAATAACGTCTCGGAGCCAAAAGCTGTCAATCAGGTGCCCTGGCTCCGATGCTAGGAAATACTAATAGCTTGGACAAGAGAATAAATAAAAATGTTCTATATGACCGCAAAGTACTCCAGGGACACTTAAAACAAGTCATCTAAAAGTTATTAAAGGCGTAGCAGTCTCCCCCAATTAGGGGGAGACCTTCTGGACTCCATCCGTTCACATCACTGGTGCATATAGCGAAGGTCCATACATAGTTCTGGCCATTAGGGGCTCATTAGTCTGCTCAGCAGATAATCACACATCTACGCAGACATGCCCCAAAATTATATTTACGATTTCGGAAACGGTGTCGTCTTGGGGCAATAATAAAGCACAATAGTCACCGGGGATTACTTACTGTCGTAGGTGTAAGCTTGTGCAATGCAGGTCCCCATAGCTACCAGTCATACTTACCACATGTCAGTAAGTTTACTGACAATTTGCAAAAAAGGCAAAATCAGCTTTTCACTTGTCAGTAAATAATTTTTTTTTAAAAAAAGCAGCAGTCAGTAAAAGTCTAATCCACTTCTGTCAACACAATAACACACACAGAAGTGCAACATGAGTGTTTTTTTTTTTTTTAGGATGAATAAGGTTGAAAACCTTTTATTTAAGATCTCAGATCCCCGTTCCGTCAGTAAAAATGTTAGCCGCCATTATGTTTTTATCAAATGTGTCTTTAACATATTTTCGATGGCTGACAATGTTGGAAACCCGATTTCGGGAGTCTAACGTGCACAAGGTCATACATCCCAAATAGTCCTGATTTTTGGATAGAGAAAGAGCGGGGCCCTTTTAGAAAGTAGGTTTGGATTGGCCCGAGCTTGCGCACGATTGGTTGACCTGGGCCGTGGTTTGGGTGGATTGTGGGCAGGGCTTGTGTGTTCTGTTTTAACTTTTTTCAACGTAGGCAAATATGGTGCCCTTCACGCAATGCTCACTCGTCGCCGTTTAAGGCATGGCCCAAGATGACCATCGTACGGCCACAGAGGGTTTAAAGTGACCCATCGTCTGCACACACCGTTGGTTGCCCATTAGGCCACTAGAAGCTAGCGATGGACCACTTTATAGCGGAGCAGATAAGGTGCAAATGGAGTCTACCACACCGAGAATGACACTAAACGTCACACACGTAATTATATTCATCGGCAGACGAGGAGAGCACCAAAAAATTATAAACTATAATGTCACCAGACCAGCATCACATATTTCATCCCAAACATGTCGCCTGGGAGGCCGTCCCAGGGGGTCGTCGATTGCTGAACGTGGGCCTGGTGAAAAGGATTTGGGAGGGGGGAGAACCGTTCAGGTACATGAGCAGCCGGTGAACTCAGACGGGGCGTGGGAGAACCACTGACTCACACTGAGAAAACATCTGCCCCCAAACTGAATGCACCGATTCGGAGAAAGTGGTGACACCAGCGAGGAAAGGTTAAATCCATTGTTTGTTTGCAGAAAAAGAATGTTGACAAGACAATATAAGTCATATAAATCACTGCGACCACATTACTGAGCTCCGGCTGCAGCCAGGAGACAGAGTGAGACGCAGACACCAAGTTACAGAAATGTTACCGGGATTCCAACACAGAATTCATCACAACAAGAAGATTGTCTACATATTACTGATGCTGCAGGTATAGGGAGTGCTGAGGGTGGTTTGCAGCATAGTACAATGAGTGGGCGCTGGTATCAGAGCCCACATAGTAATACAGGGCACAGTGACATACAGAAGCATGTACGGAATCTATACAGGATCATCATCATCAGCTATTTATATAGCGCCACTAATTCCGCAGCGCTGTACAGAGAACTCACTCACATCAGTCCCTGCACCATTGGGGCTTACAGTCTAAATTCCCTAACACACACACACACACACACACAGACAGACACAGACAGACAGACAGAGACTAAGGTCAATTTGATAGCAGCCAATTAACCTACCAGTATGTTTTTGGAGTGTGGGAGGAAACTGGAGCACCCAGAGGAAACCCATGCAAACATGGGGAGAACATACAAACTACACACAGAAAAGGCCATGGTCAGGTATTGAACTCATGACCCCAGTGCTGTGAGGCAGAAGTGCTAACCACTGAGCCACCGTGCTGCCCATAATGATGGACAAGCTTGTGCCCGTCAGTGATATAATTGTCAGCCCACAAGCAACAAGAAGCTGAGATTGTGGAGGTTGAGAAGCTGAGGGTCTGATCAGGGGAGCGAGCGGGCCCTCCAGGGGAACAAGCGGAAAGGGCCCTCAAGCCTCCAGTGGAGCGAGCGGAAAGGGCCCTCCAGCCTTCAGGCTATAAGAGGGTAACGTACATGAAGTATAAGTGAAATATAACTGCAGTCTCAGACCGGACACCTCGATCTCTGCCATGTCATGATATGTGACACGCTGGGTAACCACTGCCACATAAACCAACCTGGAATATAAACATTCCCCGTATACTTTATAGACCAGAGGAACTATCGTTCCTGCTTCTTTCTATGTGCGAAGACCACAACAGCTCTGTCCATGTAATGCTGGGACCACCCTGTAATTTTCGCCCTTCTGACAAAGTTCACCAAGTTCTTCACACTTAAAGTGGAAGATCCAGAGTACGTGCGAAAACTGTAACTCCTTCAGCCTCTCATGCCCTATACAGCAAAACTGCAGATAACTTAATGCAGATATATAGATTTAGTGCAACGTGATCAGAGAAAACAATTAATATTATGACATGAAAACCCTGGCAGCAGAGGGAGAGCGGTTCAGACAGCCCACAACGCGTGAGACTTCTGACAGAGATATTCAACCTTTGTGCTGGAACAGTTCATCCACACAAGAACCTGTCCCAAAATACACGACCCCCCCCCCCCCCCCCCTGCAAATCACAATTCCAGTGCAAATACTGGTTTAAACTATTATATTTCAAAACACTATCTAATGACCACACATCATAATAGGGGGACAATGATTTCCTTGTCAAGCATAAAACAGGGGGGAAAACGCACCCCGCGAAAAAGCCGTGAGGCGACATTTTGTGTTTCGACGCCTCAAACTTGTCCGCTTTTGTTTCAGGGAAAATGGAAGCAGGCGACGCTGGACAAAACAGAAGGACGGCTTTCTAGTCAAAATTTTTTGGCTGCAGACTGGTACAAAGATGAGGGACATGGATCCTGCCCGGAGTGTTCAAATTTAAATTAACAGGGCCCTTTGTCCTCCGCTCATGCTCCCCCTCCTCTTACAGTTCCATCCCCAGTAGCCATGGGAACCCCCCCCTGCTGCCGCCCCTTCAAGCGTTGCGACGGGGCCAAGCTTAACGAGGGGTGTGAAAAGGGTACCAACTCAAAGGCCAGATTTGCCTCCTTAGAATCCGAATGCCAACTTTTGTCGGGCTACAAAAGGCTCCGCAGCCATGGAAACCATTTTGTTTGTGAAAAGATTTTGTGCACAATGGGATCTCGTTCAGGAGTAACACCGAGCTGTGGTGTCTCAGTCAGATGCTGGGACTGTGGAAGTTTTAGAATAAAAAAAAAAAACAAAAAACACAACAACCACTAAAATCACAGTAATATATAAAATCAGTGAAAAGAAACAGCGGTGAACTAATGACACAAAAAAACAAATCACAAAAAAAATAAAAAAATAAAAGCTAAAAAAAAGAAATAAAAATGTACACAAGAAATCAGACACCAAATAAAATTACAAAATTATATAATATATAATTTTATAATATAATAAAGCGCTACGGAATATGTTGGCGCTATATAAATAAATGTTGATGAATAATTATATATATATATATATATATATATATATATATATATATATATATATATATATATATATATATATCTATCTATCTATCTATCTATCTATCTATCTATCTATCTATCTATCTATCTATCTATCTATCTATCTATCTATATATCTATCTATCTATCTATCTATCTATCTATCTATATAAACACACACACACACACACACACACCACACCATAATTGGCAAGATTGCAAAATGGACACATAAGTTCGTTAACCCTTTCACTAATTGTGATGTTCCAATGGGAGGTTACGAACCCTTCCCCCTCCTCACCCCCCCTGGAGAGGAAACACTGAACACATGAATGGACTATTTTTGTGAATCACGCACCCCCAATGCCTTTCACTGATAGTTACATCCATTGTGAATCCAAAAATCCAAAAAGTATTTTAGATGTGTAAAACGTAGGTGTGTGATTGGTCCTCAATGTTTATATTAAAAGATAAAACAGGAAAAATTATGCAATATTTTAACAAAGGGCCCTTTCCGACAAAGCTCGCTCCAAACCGATTTGGAACACTCGGTACAATATCACGGAGTTCTATGGGAGCGCTCATTAAGTACATAACACACTATTCCGTTGGGAGGTTTGAGCGCTCTGTTAAAAACCGGGAACAGAGTATATACGTTTTGGCTGTTTATCAATGCTGGTGTATAAATGTATATTTTGCACCTAATTATATAGATTTTTGGACGATTTACCAATACTTGCGTCAAATTTCTTTAACACTGCAGTGCACGGATGTTCTTAAATCCTCAGCACAGGGTGTTCCCAGGTTTAACGTTACAGTATAATTGTATTACTTTGTGTGGGGTAAATCGTTATATTAATACATCCCCTTTGTTTATAAAAATACACTGTAATATCTAACTCTCCACTTACCCCTCAGGTCCTCAGTAACTGCACCTGAAACTACACGAGTATTATTCTGTAGTTACAGATACAAATATTTGCTTATTAACCGGAATGTCACAACATAAATAACTGCAAGCACGGAACGCTGTCTCTAATGCAAATAAAATATGTTATTCAGTCACGCACAGAGGGTGACGCTGAACGCCTGATTTGCCAGTTCCCAACCTGGTGAAAAGGTTAATATTTGCTCAGTGTGTTGCTTTAAAAAAACATTACACACAGCGTATGAAAAAAAAGTACTTAAGTGATGTGTTAAAATAAATAAATCTTCAGAAGGTTCACAGTAGTTTTTCTGAGCACATATTCCCCAAATAAGATTCTTCTTTTTAAACCCGCAGCGTGAAAAATGATTGCGCTATCCGCCATGTTGACACATAGATCATTCTTAGACAAAAGGATTGTTGTAAATGTCTTACTTTGCGGAGAGGTAAGAGGTCAGGGCAGAGGGGAACAGGTTCTGAGAAGCATTTTTAAGCAGTATGTTATTTTTTTCTTTCAGATAGGCTTAAAAAAAAATAATCTAGTGAACGCACAAATAATAATTTCTTAATAACAAAATGTTGACATTGGAGCTGACGTAGCTGAAGTCGCTATAGGGTTAAAGCTTCACAATTCCCGCAGAGGATGCTGGGAATTGTAGTTCCACCACACCTGGCCTAAAACTGCTCCTCTATATGATCTAAATTGTGTTCCTGTCTCGCCTCTCAGCTCCATTTAATGGTTCGCAAAACCAAAATTAATTTCTTTGGGACCAAAATTTAAACACCCCCTCCTTCCCCCCACCCTCCCAAAACGGTGATACTGGATTGGTCGGAGGCAGCGTCCACAAATAACAGGACTTTAAATGACTGACATTTTATTAATATTTGGAATAGATGTTTCCCGAACAACATTGCAGGAATTGACCTACGCAGTCCTTTCCCTAATGGCCACCCATACGGCACGGCCTTGAGCCCCAAGATACATCGGCTACTTATTACTCGGCCAAGTTGATCATCAACATCGTCAGCATTTATTTATATAGCGCCAACATATTCTGTAGCGCTTTACAATTGGGGACAAACACAGTAAATAAACAAACTGGGTAAAACAGACAAAGAGGTGAGAGGGCCCCTGCTCGCAAGCTTACAATCTATGGGACAGTGGGAGTTTGACACATGAGGTTAAGTCTACATTTTGCATTTTGGCCCAGCCAGTCTGCAAAGGTAAAAGTGACTCATAAGCTTAATGATCCCGTCACACAACAATGTTAGTCAGAGGGTTGTTGTCTTGTGTGAATTGTGTAATGGGTGGTAATAGGGTAATGTAGTGAGGTTAAGAGGGTGGTTGAGGAATATTATAAGCTTGTCTGAATAGGTAGGTTTTCAGAGAACACTTGAAAGTTTGTAGACCAGAGGAGAGTCTTATTGTGCGAGGGAAAGAATTCCATAGAGTGGGTGCAGCCCGAAAAAAGTCCTGTAACCGGGAATGGGAGGATGTAATGAGGGTGGATGAGAAACGCAGATATTGTGCAGAACGGAGTTGCAGAGTTGGTAGATATTTTGAGACAAGAGAGGAGATGTATGTTGGTGCAGCTTTGTTGATGGCCTTGTAGGTTAGTAAGAGTATTTTATATTGGATTCTGTAGAAAACAGGCAGCCAGTGTAGAGACATACAGAGTGGGAAACGCTGAGCGTGTAGCCCAAAAATATCAGTTTTGGCTGCAATAAAAAGATCATCTGTCTGTAAATCGATCGGATTTACAAACGAAGGACGTCTGCAACATCCAGCGTGTCAACGAGGAAGCGGGTTAGACATAAAGAATTATATGGCAGTGTGTAACTGTCCATCATCCTGGTTTGTTCCAAAGCCTCCTACACAACAAAAAAAGAGGCTAAAGTGACCATGCGGCCAATTTGTCTGTCTGGTGTGTAAGAGAGGGGTTACAATGCAGCTCTAATCTCACGATCCTTAAATGAGAGTTATTGGGAGATATTTAAAATGCTTCCTACTGAGGAGCCAGACTGGGGTTGAGGTTTCCAGACGTAGAGCAGGTTTGGGTGGTTTCTACCTCAGAGACGGTCGGACCTCTGATGTCTGGGACGGCTCTCGGGGCCGGGAGCAGTCTGCCCGGGTATCAGTCACCAGATCACGATCTTATCAGTGCCTGAGGCACACGTGTAATAACCAACACACTCAGGACGACGACGTAACACACAGCAGGTGATTCTGTACACAAGGTGCTTAGTAATTATACTAATTGGGGTGGTAGGAAGAGTATCATCAGTAATACCACTATTTAGGCTGCTTTATGCTTGCAGGCTTGGGGTTCTCGATCCATCAGCACCTCTCATCCCCGTAGATGGAGATACAAGTCAAATAAGTAAAGAAGAAAACTTTAAAGTTACATTACATCCAATAGGAATTTAAGAAGACGTAAGAAAAGAAAATGGGGTAAGAGGACTATCTAATGCAGTGTTGGCTAACCTGTGACACTCCAGGTGTTGTGAAACTACAAGTCCCAGCATACCCTTCCAGCAATAAGCTGCTATACATTGACAAGGCATGCTGGGACTTGTAGTTTCACAACACCTGGAGTGTCACAGGTTAGCCAACACTGATCTAATGCAATACTCAGAATCCCAAACCGGCTGCTTTTTCATAGTTGCCAACTGTCCCTACTTTCCAGAGACAGACTTAGTGGTCTATTTATCGTAGGGCAAAAAAAATGGGCGTTATGGGCTCCTATTTGCATTATTGATATATGTTCGGGTTACACAAATGAAACTACAAGTCCCAGCATAACCGACATGACATAGGTAAATATTCTGCGGCTTTCTGTGTGCTGTGGAACCACAAGTCTCAGCAGAACAGAGCCTTGGCAGAAACTTAATAAAATTGCCAGGGTCCCCAAGTATCAGTGTGTTATTGTTCTGGGACCCCCAAAATGCAGACCCTCCAACGAAGTCTCTTCCACCCAGTACATGCTCTGATCCTGGACTGCAAACTTCATTTTCTATTGTAATTATCTGTGCTCAGTTATAACTTATTGACTTTTAAAAGAAATGACTGCACAGTACAGTACGGCACTATCTGTTCCTGCACTACGGACTTTTTTAGGTTAATATTTATGTAAAATGAGCATTTTAAATGCAAACCAAAAACTATGTTCAGCAAACACGTCATGCTGGTGCTTGTAGTACCCCAACGGAGCGACGTGCTACGTTATCCCAGCAATAAACTGTCCTTGGAAATGACATTCAAATGTTGACAACTATGGTGGAGCCGGTCGTGTTGGAGGGTCAGCCAATGTGCCACTGTTTTGGGACCTCAAAATAAGGAGGTGCCCAACAGAATACAAAGCATCTATATTGGACAACCAGGGGACCCCAACAACAGATTTATGGGACCCTACTTGGGATGCCCACAGGTTGTGCACCTCTAGGGTTAGAGTGTATCTGCTCTGCTAAATTTATTTTCATTTTTTTGCAGTTTTAAAGCGGTGCCCAGTGGTTATAGCAAAGCAATAATCCCACGTGTACGTCTGTGAGGTACAGGACTGACCCTGGAGATTAGTTTTGTTCTCCGGAAAAGATCTGTGATAATTACGGGTTTGTTAACATGAAACGACGTTCTACAAAGCAGGTGCAGTAACTACACCTATTCCTTACACTAATTGCTGGTACTTCAGTGTACAAAGACGGGAGTGATATAAACTCCGTGACCTCTGTTCAGTAAGACGGAGCCATCGTTACAAATACCACCGCCAACCAGGGGCTGGATGGTACATTGTATCCCACAGGGCGAGACTCCGCTCAGAAGCCTATTAGGAGCATTTTAAAGAAAGAAAAAAAATGCAGATAGCCCAGAGACCCAGCTAAGTTAGCCCCAAAATGGGACCGGCCCAGGGGGGCAAATAAACCCCCTGCCCAGCCAGACCCTGCTGCCAACAGTCCCTTATTTTCAGGCTCAGCGGAGGAAGCCATTTTGTGGGTGGATATTCATTAGACTAAGTCACTAGGAACCAGCGACTGTGGCTCAGCGGAGGAAGCCATTTTGTGGGCCGATATTCATTAGACTAGGTCACTAGGAACCAGCGACTGAGGCACAGCGGAGGAAGCCATTTTGTGGGCCGATATTCATTAGACTAAGTCACTAGGAACCAGCGACTGTGGCACAGCGGAGGAAGCCATTTTGTGGGTGGATATTCATTAGACTAGGTCACTAGGAACCAGCGACTGAGGCACAGCGGAGGAAGTCATTTTGTGGGTGGATATTCATTAGACTAGGTCACCAGGAACCAGCGACTGAGGCACAGCGGAGGAAGCCATTTTGTAGGCCAATGTTCATTAGACTAGGTCACTAGGAACCAGCGACTGAGGCACAGCGGAGGAAGTCATTTTGTGGGTGGATATTCATTAGACTAGGTCACCAGGAACCAGCGACTGAGGCACAGCGGAGGAAGCCATTTTGTAGGCCAATGTTCATTAGACTAGGTCACTAGGAACCAGCGACTGAGGCACAGCGGAGGAAGCCATTTCGTGGGCTTGATCTGGTTACAAACACGGCCGTCTATGTTCTTATCTTCTGTGTTGTATAACTTAAAACGAGTATTAAATTCCAATAGAAATACTGAATTGGTTGATCATCCGACCGACAAACTACTTAAAGCCCAAACTATACTTTTTTTTTTCCCAAAAAAATGAAATAAAATAGCAAAGTTCGATTTTACGCGACATATTAAAAATTTAATATTGATTATAGATTTCCGTTAAAAGAATAATAGGATTGGTGGCAGGGGTGTTAATTCACATATAGATGAAACTTCCAGGTAGCCGACACTTAGTTGTGCAGCGAGTGAGGCACCTCAGGGGTTACGTCCGCCCTCTCTCTGCTGGATATCGGTTCAGCTGTAGGGATGTTACTGGAAGTATTGATCAGATGGGGACAATGAAGTGACTTATTGAATCAGTGAATGGCGGGGAGGGGGCACAAAGCCCATTTTCCCACCTCATTGAAAGCTCCGCACAATGACACAGAGACCTCTGTCTAAGCCCAGCAGGGCAGTAAGCTCCATCCATCCTGGGGGGGGCAGACCACAAAAGGCTCTCACTGATCCCCTCACAAGCAGCCCTTTCACCAGGAGGAAAACGCACGGATTTATACCACTCTCTCCTAAAGACGGGGAGGGGGGCCAACATAGCCCGATCCCATTCATCCCACTGCTACATGAAGAGATTAGGAACAGATATATCACCCTCTTTCCTGATCGATGAATATTTCTAGGAGAAATTTAAATCCTTAGGGGTGAGGATTAATTTGCCGGTGATTATGGCGCTCTCCGGCAGCGCTCACCAATGGCCATTACGCTAGGAATTTCCGCTCAGTCTCCCGCGCACCTCCACAGAGTGCGGGAAAACAAAACAAAACAAAAAACCGCAGAGATTCCTGCCACAACATTGGCGCGACGAGTCTTCGTTACGGAGAAACCTTGCGCCAAATTGAATCTCCCCCTTTAATATCTATTGCAATTAAATGTGTACATCTTTTTATTGCTCAGTGGCTTTATTCATCAACCCAACTCCTACTCAGGTGCTTAAATGTTTACTAAATACCTTGCACGTGTTTAAGGTGGACCTGTCACACACGCACGCACGCGGAGGCAGCCATTTTGTCAGCTTAAATAGTAATACATTACGGGATTTGCAAACGCCACGCAAAGCAGTGTTTTGCGTACAAACGACAACTACCACACGACAATTTATATCCCGAACTCATAAATGTGGCGGCATTACAAGGATATCGAACGTGTCGGGGAATCCTAGATAAGGTCCAATAAAATAAACGATTTTTGAGTGACTGTGATCCAAGGTGAAAAGCGGGACTTTGGGTGGAGCTTTTTTCTGTTTGTCTGACTTTGGGCTTCTGTAATATCACCATACCCCAAACCCATCCAAGGATGCTTAAGTCATTTAAGACTAATAGGATAATGTTGACATTAGCCACATCTTTGACTTTTCCTTTTACATATAGAATTTTAAGGATGTACTCAGCCCCAGGGCCCTATAGAAACGTACGGTGGATCAGCTTATCCGGCGCTATGAAGCAGTAAGAGAGGAAAGTTCTGAGCCGTTTAATAAGGATAAGTGACCATCAAGTGTGGTTCAGTCAGAAACCGAGTGTGTGTGCGCTAGCGGTAGACTATTAGGTGATTGAAAGTGTAGGAATTAAGGATCACACGCTGCTTATCCTAAACAACTAGGGAACCACAGTGTCAAACATTTTGCAGGAAGAGAATCTTGCCCACGATTCTTATTTACATGTCACACCCCAGAAACGATTGCCCATTTGATTGTTATCTGCACAAGATAATAACATACTTGCCAACTTTACCTCATTGGCATCTGGGAGATCCAGGGGGAGGTGGGCATGTGGGGGTGGGGCTTGACAAATTACATACTTTTTGGCCCCGCCCCCTAAACGATTGTCTCAATTTTGGCCAATTACAGCAGGGGGCTGGGCTAAGATGACAATATTTGCATTATTAAGCCCCACCCCCCATCACTTATCTATTGCAGAGGGCGAGAACCGGGCGGTTGCCCTGCTCTCCCGGGAGGTCTCCCAGAAATGCAGGAGTCTCCCGGACATTCCGGGAGAGTAGGCAGCTATGCGTTAAAGAAAAGCAGCTAATGAATCTCTAGAGACTGAAGCATCTTTTACATTTCTGTCTCCATTACTAAAGTCATGTTGTCTTACCTGTCAGTCTTTGATTAACTCTTGGTCTCCATGAAAATGGCCACCTCCATAGGCATCAATACATGGACATAGGACACAATTTCTGAACTGTGTCATCATGCCACAGATGGCGAAGCCAACCACGTCTTGTACTGGCTCAGCATCAGGGAGAATGCCAGACTCTTCAGGGAGTGAGGGAGATCACCCCTATTTCAGGGAGTCTCCCTGACATTCTGGGAGAGTAGGCAACTATGCGTTAAAGAAAAGCAGCTAATGAATCTCTAGAGACTGAAGCATCTTTTACATTTCTGTCTCCATTAATAAAGTCATGTTGTTTTACCTGTCAGTCTTTGATTAACTCTTGGTCTCCATGAAAATGGCCACCTCCATAGGCATCAATACATGGACATAGGACACAATTTCTGAACTGTGTCATCATGCCACAGATGGTGAAGCCAACCACGTCTTGTACTGGCTCAGCATCAGGGAGAATGCCAGACTCTTCAGGGAGTGAGGGAGATCACCCCTATTTCAGGGAGAGTTGGTAAGTATGGATAATAAGGATTCTCACCAAAAATAAATATATACAGAAGACACCAGGGGCTAACCAAGTAGCTGCCCAATACTGGCATCACGGATTATAGAATCACCCTGTTCAATCATTATGAACATCAGTGGTTAATAAAGAGGAAACATCCATTTATAACCTGACTCCACTGCAGAAACTTTGAACATCCCCAACCTACATTAATAAACTGCAGGATCCTTTATTTACTTTGCGGCTGCAGTTTTAAAGCGAAATCCCATGGTTCAGAGATCACGGGCTCTTTAGTCACCTATTAAACAGTGTCTGAGGCTTGTGAGGTGTCAACTTTAGCAAAGCAATTTATTAAACAGCCTAACAAGGAACGCCGATGGGACTCAAACTAAATCCCTGTTAACTGGTTAGATCCAAAGAAAAATCCATAAAATGAGATATTACAGTGCACCAAAAGAAACATTTAAGAAGCACCTATCACCTACACTTACAGAATATCGGATTGGCCCTTAAAATGGCACTTTATGCGCCTCTATTGTCATAGAGGCGCAGAACGATCAATTATAGCTAAAGTGAGCCGATGAATGAAGAAAAAAAACCATGTTAAACAAACATGGAAATGGTTCAGTGACAGCCAGCAAGCAGCCTAAAGGGACAGGGTATATTTTGTTTTGCATTTCAAATGCATAGGGCGCTGTCTGTCGGTTACACCGGAGCGTAACAGAGCAGGTACAACATCACAGGTTTATTCATGAATAGGCCATAGGATGTGTAGTAAACCGCGTATTGGCTAATATCTGAAAACATTACATCCAAATTCACTGAAGAGAACAAACATTTGCCAAGATGAGGTAACTGGGAAAGAACGTGATGAACGACTCCTTGGTTTTGTATTTACTGGAATTGCAGAAAACTCCTTCACACGGCACAAAGGAGGAACAAAAAAAGAGCAATTAATTATGTTCAGCGCGGTCACGCTACAAATTACTGCTTACCCTTCTGTACACAACAGTATGCTAAATCCCCTTATGTCAAAACAAAAGGGAAAACAAGGTTTGGAGGCGTAGAAACCCAGTTTTAAGAAGACAAGTAACGAACTTGACTAAGGCTAAGGTTAAACTATTATCTTATGTCTTTTTTGAGAACGGTGTGCTATTTTCTTTCGAAGGACTGTACCGCAGGATTGTGCATTGTGTTGTATATATAAAACAGCCCGAGGGGGTCAGGCCATAAATCAATGTCCTCATAGCAGCTGCTTCAGGGTAACACACAGTAAATCGTGTGATTTTCTCACTTACATCATCAGGTTGGTCAGTGTCATCTCAGAGGAATCTAACTAGAGCTAATCAGCATTAATCAGTGTTTGTTCCGCTTATTCTATCCCGCAGGAAACATTGTATATATGATCAGAGCCTCCCCCAATATTATTATATTACTTAAAAGTACAACCTCACAAAACCCACACATTTCCCCATAAGCGATCTCTTTATTCCCGCACAAGCCGCCCTTGTCAGATTAATGGCACAATTCCACAACGATCCCACGTCAGTCCGCAGCGGCGCGGAATCATGGGATTAGTAAACGGACCCCGGCCTGTGTCATCACCTCCATCCGGGTCACGAGTCAGGTCTCAGGTGGGAGAGAGATCCGGTGACCCGGAACCCCCCATACCCCAATGTTTGATGTTGCGGAGCGACTGGACATACCTATCAATATTACACCTGGTTAATGCTTAGGATATAAGTCCGTAGCTTAGAATCCATTCTTCCTGTCGGACCCACCTCCCATTGACTGCCTGGACCTTAGTCTGCCCACCACACCCAGCTATACATTCAGACAATCGCAGGTGCACAGTGCTCCGATTTCCTCCCATCAGCTCCTATAGAGAACACAGAGTAAGCCATCCATGAATAGTAATACCCATCTGATGACAGGTGTCTTAATCCTTTGCACTTAGCAATTGTTCCTAAAGCACCAGCTGCTAATATACCAGAATAAGGCTCCGGTACCCATAGGCAAACCGATGTGGGTTTCCTAGTGCCTGGAAACCCTCCTCCAAGCCTGGGACACTGTATAATTGAGGTGGATGGACCCTGCCCCCACTTCACACAGCTCTGCTCGTACAGGGAGAGCTGCGTGCACCTAACAGTAGTGCACGCAGCATTGGCCATGTATATTATGGGGATAGGAAGAGTTGGAGAACAGCCAAGCACTGTCTAAAATTATAGCCACGCCCACTGGCGGCGTGGTGTGGAAACCCCCCTCTACAAATCCTGCGTTTGCCCCTGTTGGCAGCGTTCAAATTCTGCCTTTGACTTAACTTGCGCTGCTGTACTCTTTTTATACTACTTTCCGGCGTCTCACGCACCTGTGTGGTTGAAAACTTACATTCGCCTCAATGAGAACGCGCTGTAAACACAACGAGACTCAGTTAGGAAGTTGTTCGAATTTTCTTGCCTTGAACAACATAACTTCCTGTTTTTGACACGCGCATCTTAAAAAAACAAAAAAAACGCAGACTGAACGTAAACTATAAATGCATCTAAAACACAGCGCGGTTTATATGCATTTATTTGTGTTTTACCGGACTATAACAAACGCAAGACAAATGTGTATGTGTACCAGTAGCACGAGAGGCTGGACTGTGTTTAATAACGTTAGTAGTCATATTGTCAAATTACTCCAGGCGCTTTACCAATATTGTTTATAACAAGACGGTTACAAAGCGCCCCGGTTATATCAAGACAGACAATAATGTCCACAGGTCTCCATCAACCTTTTAATAATACATCAAATAAATCTTATTTACAAATAAAAATTTATTTTCCCCATGTACAGCATCCTAGATTGTAACAAGAGTCATATCCAAGTGAGTTTCCATCAGCCATTGAGCTATGTATTCTATAATGGTGTCCGCTTCCAATATAACGGATGTCCGACAGCTGGGTGTGATACAAACAGATGGTCCACGCACGTGCACAGACATTTCCTGTGTCTGGCAAAACATGAACAGATCTATAAACCACTCAACCAGGAGCCGAAACATTTTTCTACAAACAAATAAAACGTTTTCCTTTTTTCTCGTTATACGAAACTTTGTGGGAGGGGACATCGCGGCTGAGCATTTTATCCAATATTACGCTAGAAAACTCCACTCTTTTCTCCTCGCACCTCTATGGGGCGCGAGGAATAATGAGCGTAGTTTTTGAGGGGGTTTTTTCGAGACACTTCGCGGCTAAATGAATTCCTCACCGTGTACCGCACGCCAAGCCTGGGCGCCACGACGTGCAAATTGGACAAACCAGGAATTTGGATATTCCTAATTAATCATGAGTGTGGTAATAAAACATAATACTACCGCACTACCTAAAAGTACTTTATGGTTACTAATGACGATGAAACAGGGGAAAAAAGTGGCACTTGTCATCATCATCATTTATTTATATAGCGCCACTAATTTCGCAACGCTGTACAGAGAACTCACTCACATCAGTCCCTGCCCCATTGGAGCTTACAGTCTAAATTCCCCAACACACACACACACACACACTAGGGTCAATTTGATAGCAGCCAATTAACCTACTATATGTTTTTGGAGTGTGGGGAGGAAACCAGAGCACCTGGAGGAAACCCACGCAAACACGGGGAGAACATACAAACTCCACACAGATAAGGCCATGGTCGGGAATCAAACTCATGACCCCAGCGCTGTGAGGCAGAAGTGCTAACCACTAGGCCACCGTGCTACCCACTTGTCCGGCCCTCGTGGCATAGGGGGGCTTCAGTTCTGTGCGAGATGCATTTACATACACCAAACGCAGATGGAAATATTCAATCCCGCCATGCTCATCGCGCCTGGGAATTGCACTTGATTATACTCATTTTTGCTGGCCCCAACTGGCATTCGCCGTGTACAAATGTAGTGCGAGATAACTTGCACTGGATTGAATCACCCCCATGCAGTCCTACTTTAGGTCCAATAAGGGGAAATAATTTACTCATATGTAAACATGCCTGGCTCTCGTCTACTCACAGCGGACCAACCATACTGCAGGCCGAAATTCATTCCCATGAACATTGCTCCAACCCCCAAAAAACTGCGTTATGGCGATTGTCCACTTGATAACCGCTCAATTCTCCAGAAGGCGTAGATAGTATTTTAAACAATGAATCCCCACCCGAATCTTTATTTTGTTTTAGGTTGTAGCTAGAATTAAAATGAACAATTCAGACAATCCATAAACATTCATATTAGCAAAACGAGGCTTATTCCGCATTAGTAAACTTTTAACCAATACATTTGTACAGAAAAAAACAAAAAATAAATTTTATCTACAAAACAAGTCTGAATATCACCGCCCAGTCCACAAGATAAGCAGTAATGGTGCTTTGGAACAAAAACTGCAACCAGAAATAATGCAATTTCCACAAACACCAACATATATTTAAATGAACGATCCAACTTCAAAAGAAAGACAACGGGGGTCTCCGACTGCCTGTCAGTCAGCAGCCTTTAAAGTGGGGAATGTTACCGGACGGGTTCCTTTAACCCTCTAATACACAGGAGGGGAGGAGGAGCGTAAACCAGGATTCATAGCTGTCACAGGCCGTCTCATACAATGCAAGATACGTCTCTCCGTCCATCCTGGTGTCTCAACGGACACGTTACTTACTAAGCAATCTGCTATATATAATGGAAGCAAAAGAATCATTTACAATGCATTAAAAAAAGAGGAAAAAATAATATATATATACACACACACAAAAATATTAAGCAATACAAGAAGCTCTCACCTCCATCGCCAAGGCCGCGGTTTCCTGGTCGTAGTGGTTCAGGAGATTGGGCATGAAGGTGGTATTGTAGGGAAGGTCTTGGCACATTCTTAGAGTAACGGGCTCACACGTAAATAGACTGTGCCCCACGGTGTGCTCGGCGAGCGCAATAAGCACCCACACGGAGCACGAAAACACGACGGCGGCCATGTTACCGCCAGACAAAGCCGCTGCGCTCCTCAGATTCTAGCCCCCGGAGTCCTGCGGCCGGACGGCTCTCGCTGGAACGCTGCTTTCAGTCTGCATTGGTCATCGGGGGGGGATTTCTGACACATTCCCAGCGGACTGAAAAAAATAATAATCAGGAATTTTTTGCCGTTACTTCCGACTCAATCGTGTGTTACGACGTGGGTCATCTTCACGCCTACCGGATTCCGGTTTTTCTGGCTGCTAGCCACACTCCCAGATGATCGTCTCCATTTTTATACGGAGCGGAAAAGATCTAAAATCTTCATTACCTAAAGAAAAAATAAATATATATATATATATGTGACAAGTCAAAACCAGTTTGTGTTTTAAAATATGCAAGGACACCAAACAGTAACTACAGCAATGGGGGAGACTGGGTTAGAAAACATTAAACTTATAAGCAGACAAGCAATTATTAGATCTCCATCAACTAAACCAGGGTTTAATGCAACTCCAATTAAATAACTTCCCTCACCAATAATAGTCCTTATATTTAGCAGGACGAATATATATATTGTGGCGCCCTGTAGCAGAGATATCTGACACAACATGTCTAATTGAAAGGCTCAGAGCCGCTGCGTCGATGCAATATGAAAGGGCATTTCGTAAAAATGAGCACATAAGAATAATTTATATATATATATATATATATATATATATATATATATATATATATATATATATACACACACACACACACACATTATATTATATTTACACGCTCATATAATTAACGCAATGTGGGAGTTAACTGAGCAGAATAACATTTGCCAATTTCTCCTGGATACTTAAAATTATGAACAAATAAGCCAGTATTATAAAAGTATATATTTCTGGCAAAGAAACAGTCACCACCACAACAACAAAAAAAAAAAATCTCTGGCAGCAAAACAGCGAAGCAGGATCTGCAATTATGTTTAATGCCAGATTAAGCACATAAGCCAGTGGTAACAGGATGGAGCGATTGTACAGTAAATGTGACTATAAGAGACTGTCAGACACACGGGGTAATACACAGGACCATGTTAGATACATCCAGGACGGAGTGTAACCGACAAACAAAAACGTAATTAGTCGAAATATGAAAACGGAGGTTGTATTCAGGTCACGGTACGTGTTTCACGTCGGATTATAAAGGGGTCTTCATGGCACGCTGACATGGAAGCCTGATAGTATTGACTCATCTTCTCTCTGCCTAACCAGAGCCCTGGGGCTTTCCTGTCTGTTTAAATAAGAAGTGGTATATCTGCATTACAGCTAACAACAGAAGCCTAGGAATACAGCGAGGGAAACCGTGATTATACGACGGGACGAGCCTCAGATTTCGGGCAGCAGGCTGACAAATGAGGATTTACAAGCAAAATGCTATTTACAAAGAATGGATTTCAGCCATGCGATTGGTGGGCTGGTGGACATGCTGCTTATTTTTACTATTATCAAAAGGGATATTTATGAAAACGGTTCCAGGGTGACAATGTAGGAAGGTATTGTAACCCATAGCAACCAGAACGTTGTACTCATTTTCTAAAATATTCTAAAAAAATAATAATAATACAAAGCTCATCAATTAACCTGCTATTCCACCGCTTGGGGGAATACCAGAGACATGATCGCTGTCTAATTTGGCTAGTCTGTGACCGACTTGGGCGAGATCCGCCCATTCAGCGCTTAGCTAACTTCTCTTCTGGCGTCACTGAAATCCGCTAGCGCGGTAGGAGGAGAACTGCGAACACAGACCAGTAGCGGCCATCTTCATCATTTATTTATATAGTGCCATCAGATTCTGTAGCGCTTGACAACTGGGACCACATAATGATCAATAGATTTTGATAGGATCATTTATCGAGCATAATGGACTTTTGGGGATTTAGCATCTGTAACGTCCCTCAAATGGAATATTGGTGGCAATTTTTGTTTGGGAACAAGTAAAGTTTAAAGCATGTTACGCCATCAATCGCATAATAAACCATTCAATATATAAAGTTTAAAAAAAAAAAAAAGTTTCTAATGCAGTTAAGTAGAATAAAGCAGATATTGTAAGTAATGCTCACATAAATTTCCCCTTCAAAAATCCTGAATTCCTGATCGTGCACTTTGTAGGTCAGTAACGTAACTTATGTTGGACCTAAACTGCGACACTTAAATACCGCTGTAAAAGTAAGAGCGGTTTTCATATTGGAAATCAGTGAGAATTGGGTGTAAATACAAAGTGATAGAAAAAAGAATGATGTCATAAGTACCTATTATTATTATATCTTTATATAGAACTGACTTATTACACAGAGCTACACAGACCATGTAATAATTCAGATTCACCCCTTGCGCCAATGGACTTAATGTAATTTCCCTACCGCAGCTACACAAACGCACACGCCAAGGCCAGTTCCATGGCCAGACACTTATCCTACCAGTATGTCTTTAGACTGTGGTAGGAAACCGACGCAGACACGGAGAGAACATACAAACTCCACGCTGGCCGGAATCAAACCCAATACCCCAGCATATTGGATCCCCATATAATATATCTTACTTATCCCTCAGCAAAAACACTTAGCCGGGTTAATATTCTAGACAGATATTAATGTGCATAAAGACATAGAAAATAATTGAATTTTCAAAAGCTGAAGCCAGGTGAGGTGTACGTATGAATCACGCCTGTGACAAAGCATGTGTCATGCACATCTGTAGTACTGCAGTGCAAACACACAGCTAATGACATACCAAGAGTATGTAACTATGTGAGGGAAATGTATACGTCTGTATGAGTCCTGGAGGCTGCGGGCTACAATTCCAGAGGTCTAGTATTACAGCGTGACCTTGACTATGTGCGAATGGGGCTTCCCAAAGCAACGTACCGGCTACGTGCCAAAGCGGCAGAAAGACGGGTACGGTTATAGAGCCGAAGGGCCGAGCCTTCTGCCAACCAACCGCAGCAGCCGAATCTACTATAATCTTAGAGTTTACAATCTAAACGCCCAACCACAGACAGACTAGGGTCCGTTGTGCTAAAAGCCATTTAACCTACCAGTATGTTTTTGGAGTGTGGGAGGAAACCGAAGCACCCGGAGGAAACCCACGCAAACATGGAGAGAACATACACTACACCCAAAAGGAAAGTATCAAGAATGACCCGATAGCGCAGTCACTGTATGACAACACAAGATCTGTCACGCAACAGACTGTAATCCAGTCCTACAAGAGGAACGTACAAAGAACGCAGATCTTCGCCTGGATTTTGTTTTATATTTTTTTTAACAATCACTCACAGATGGATATAATAACATCACCGGACAATAATGGTGATAAATAAAAGGCTTAGGATAATACCTGACAACCTGACACCCGGCCTTAATATGCTAATGATCCAGGATTATCCATTGGGTATTAATAATAGAGCGCGGATATTAACCCATACACTGCCAGGCCCCAGTAACAGAGGACCCTATGCATTATTCATCCGGCCTCGGCCCCAGAGTGGATGCTCGGCCGCTGATGGTTAACAGGGACTATACGGTGTACAAAGGAGGATGCAATATAAACAGAAGAGCAACACACACGGTGCTGCAAATCTGGTTACCGATCACACACAAATAAAGCAACAGATATTGTCGTAGAATAATATATTTTTATATATATATATATATATATATAATATATATATATATATTATACACACAGACCTTACACAAAACAGACCTCTCTTTCCTGTAATAACGTCATCACAACAATGCACAGCCTGCATACAGATACAGGGATGATTACATTAGCACAATAATCACAGCCTGGTGTATGTACACACATACTCAAACACAATACACACAACACAATGACAGGACTGAAAACAATGCAGTAGGCCCATGATCATATTGTGCCGTGGACAACAACGTTAATAGTCATATTATATGTTGCTGTATTATCTAATTCTAGGAGGATTACTCTGCAGTATCACAAACACAGCACATACATTAGTATCAATTACTAATAAGCCAGTCTAGATATCATAAGACTTGTATGTGTTGTAGGCCCCTTCCCATACAGTCATAATACTATAAGTCATGGAACATTAGAAACTGTTTACTAAAGAGACATGATATAGAGATATGACAGGAATGCCTTACTATGTATTATACATTCTCCCAGCACACTAGCAACATTAAAACTATAATGTAGTATAACTGTAATCATAATATACAATGCATTATCTATATCTTTATGCAGCAATCCTAATAATGATTAATGCACTGACGTACTCCACATGTAGCCATACTGATGCTAACACAACAATACACTTTTATATATATATATATATATATATATATATATATATATATATATATATATATATATACACACACACATACATACATACATACATACACACAATAAATGCAGCTACTGCATGCAGTATAATATATATATATATATATATATATATATAGTAAATGCACTTAGTGTATGCAATATAATGAGATACATACATTCAGTAAATGCAGCTGGTGCATGCAATATAATGATATATATATATATGCACAGTGAATGCAGCTGGTGCATGCAGTATAATGAGATATATATACACAGTTAATGCAGTCAGTGCATGCAGTGTTTTTATATATATATATATATATATATATATATATATATATATATATATATATATATATATATACACACATACAGTCAGTGCACGCAGTATAATTCACCACAACAATCACACATCGCACTGTAGTACATACACACTATCTCTGGTAATAATATAACATACACAGTAAATGCAGATGGTGCATGCAGTATAAAATATATATATATATATATATATATATATATATACACACACACAGTAAAAACAGTCAGTGCATGCAGTATAATACACCACAACGATCACACATCGCACTGTAGTACATACACACTATCTCTGGTATAATATAACACACACATGATAATACAGCCCATGCACACAGCACACACATGCACCATACATGTCACAGGGGACCCCGTACTCACCCTCCTGCCCGGCTCACACACACAGCCCCGGAGAGAGGTGTCTCACACTCAGCTCTGCACTCACTGCTGGGGGCACACTCTGGCCACGCCCCCTCCCAGCGCCCCGCCCTCCTGTCGCTCACAGCAGGAGCTGCCGCAGACCACGCCCCCACCGCAGGACTAGCAGCCGGGGTCCGGCCCACTCCCATTCACAGCTGACGCCAGGCCACGCCCTCTGCTTTAACCCCTTACCGACTGGGACAGAGCTACCAAGCATTCCCCGTCACTGCCAGGAAGCCTGGTCGTCATGACAACGCCGACAGTCAGCGAGAGGAGGGGACAGGGGCGTGTCGGCACCGCCCCCCCGTTGATTGGCAGTGGAATCTTGGTCTAGTTTCCATAACGACGAGACAATCACCTGCGTTCGATTCTCCTGCTCATCCGGGTTCCACCAGGTAACTGACCCTCTAATATAGTAACAATGTATCACTGCGATCACTGACGTCATCATATCTGTATCGTGTCTGCTGGATGGTTATATGTGACAGGGAGCCTGCTCTCACCCTGCTCCCCAGCTGGGGTGGAACTACAAGTCGCAGCAGTTTATGCCAGACAGAAGCCCTATCAGAGGGACAGGGCATGCTGGGACTTGTAGTTCCACAGACAGATGGGAAGCCACTAAGCCTGGTGTAGTACTGTTATTATCATGTATATTGCTGTATGAATGGACCTGCATCCTGGAAGGTGTTGTCCACCAGCAGCAGGGCTATAAAACCTGCTCAGTATATCTCTATAATACACCCCCCTGATATACTATATATAGGATGATGGGCAGTATGGTACCTCCGTTCTCTTCATTTTACCACTATGTTTTCCTGCAATATGTGTGAACAGCAGCATAAAGCTAATAGTTTAGTTAATTAGTGGTAGAATACATTTATTTCTTTTATACATGTAGAACATGGGAAAGTTTGGGCTTTCATGCAATGGACAGGGTGATAAAAGTTAAATCCGGTCCTGAGTGGATGGACCCTGTGTGCTCCTGTACATTGATGTTCCTGGTGGATTACATTTGTTTATAGTTACCCATCATTCATCCTAATTATCTATCTATCTGTCTATCTATATTGATTAATTGATCCGCTGGCTCCAAAAAGTGTCTATTGGCCCCTAAATTTGTATGAGCATCCATCCTGTACATTATTTTGTATTGCACTGCTTTGTGGTGTTTATTGCCCCTAAATTTGTATAAGCATCCATCCTGTATATTATTCTGTGTTGCACTGCTTTCTGGTGTTTGTCAGAGTGTATAGTATTTTTATTATTATCATTATTATTTTTATAGCGCTCATTGTTCTTTGGATTGGAGAAAACCAGAGGTAATCCCATGGGAACGCAGGGAAAATATAAAGGACTTCATTTAGACATACTAATCCAACTGGTGTAAATTTGCACCTAAACATGTTGCAATGTAAGGGGTTCAAATGCAATTTTTAGAATACCTCCCAACTGCACCAGCTTCGGCGGGACAGCCCTCATCGCGGACGTATTTGTCCCGCAGATTGGACAGTTGGGAGGTATGTCCTGTTAATGGTTGCTCTGTATGGCAGAGTAGTGGAGAACAGATGCTGCGCGCACCTGCTACTGTAACGCCACAGTGTACGAGAGGAGGGGGGGGGGGCGAATAGATAACCTAACGCTTCAGGGATACTAGGCCCGGCCCCAAGGTGTGGCCACGATCCCATCGCTGCATGGTGACGCCCCCAAGGTGATGTGGCCGTGCCCCCTTTCGCAGTCTATCCCAATCTAAAGAGCTCCAAAGCTGCTAGTTGTGGTTTAGGTAGGTTTGCACCTTTGAGCAATGTTAGTAACTAACCCTCGTAGTGTATGTTATCTGCTGATTTATTTTTTGGCCCTGCCTTATAAATGAGCCAATCAACTTTGAACAGGTCATTGTTTGGCAATGCCATCATTTTATGGCCACACGTGTCTCTATGCCAGCCCAGTTTGCCAATGTGAGCTGTCACACTGCAGCGTTTGTGGCCAGCATCAAATCGTGTAACCATCCAATTCCCTGGAATATTTCATACAGATAGCACTGAATTCTATATGCTGCTGTTTGGATGTGGTGTAGGGTATAATGCCCTCACCCCTTCCCCTAGCTCTCTATAACGCCACTGTTGCTTACCATAAGGGTCCGACAATGCTTTTGTAACATCATCTGCGATCACCACATCTCACCTACCTTGTCCATAGGTGGTTATACCGCAACTGCTAAACAGACAATGCTGGTGCTTCCAATACAGCAAGAAGGGGGCACCAATGTAAGACCCAGGAGCTGGGCTCCAGAGCTGCCACTATTACTATGTCAGGATGCACACATATTAAAGTGGAAAAAGGTGCCTTAGAGATAACCTAATTAATATGTATAAATATATCTAAGTTCACTACAAAGATTTATTTAGAATATTTTCAACACCCAAGGGCCACACAGATGGCACGGGTCAACAGTTGTAAATATAAGAATGATGGTTTCACAACGAGCATAGGAAAGGATTCTTTACTGTAAGGGTGGTTAAGCTGTGGGATTCCTTACTATGTAAAGCGGTAGAGGAAAATTCACTAACAGAATTCAAAAATGGATTTGATGACACTGCTACAGGAAATGGCATCTGTTGCTGCAAATACTAGAGGACTAGATGGGGTTGACTGATTTAGGGATTTTGTCAGATTGCCCATTTTTGGATCAGGGAGGACTTTTTTCCCTCACTGTGAGGCCAAGTTGGCGACGGTCAAACTGGGAGTTGTATAAATGTATTTTTATTTTACCTGGCTGTTCTTCAGAATGTTTATACATAGACATTCAAAAGTTGCTCACTGTACAATGCCATATATCTGTGAGTCCATCCTACATCACATGTTACTACATAATTTATACAATCACAGTGCAAATACTGTTTCATGATGTTACATCCCTGCCATCATGCAAATGCACCAGTTTTTACAGGTAAACATCACTATCATAATTATTAGACGCACATGAGGACAAACTGAACAGTATTTTAGGATGAACAATGGAAAAAGTTAAATCAGTGATAGGAACGGTCCTAAAGTGGAGGTAGGTTGTACTGTAATGTGTCCTTTTTACTGATTGCACCCAGTGCATTGTCCGTTGTATCCACCAAACCGGCAAATGTAGCTGCGTCCTCCTATGATGGGGGAGGAGTCAGCGCGCTCCTTGAGGTGCGTTTAACAGACAATTAGGTGCAGTGGCGTTAGACGATAAGCAGAGCGGATTAAGCTGTTTTGCAGTTTGCAAATGACCCTTACTGACATCGATGACTGATTGAGCTGCTGTGATATTATTCATGTGTTGTAGAACTGAGGTCATACTTGGCACTCTCCCGGAATGTCCGGGAAACTCCACAATTCCGGGTAGGTCTCCCAGACTCTTAGGAGAGCAGGCAATTCTCCCGCATCCTTCCCACTTCCTAGTGAAGCCAACATGACGCAATTAGCGGTGAATCGCGTCATTCCGGCCCCGCCCACTGGGGGGAGTTAAATATCACACCTTATTACTGAGATTAAGGGTAATGTGTGGCCCTGTTGAAAGTTAGAGGACCGCCACCTGCCTCCTGCCACCCCCAAAGTGTATTCGGTTGCCCGCCACTGCCCTACAGCCTTGTTCCTATTACGTACCCAGCATTCTATGGATTGTGTAATACATAATATTACTACAGCAGGGAAGTGATCTCTTCTGTCCGTGTTTGGGGCTGAATACATTCCTGTGACTTAGTGACGTCTCTGTACATGTTCCTGGATTAGACACCTGCATGCGGCTATGGGCAGTAATCCACTGTGTGATGTGCAGACACGGGATCCACAGATCTCCTCCTCTTATCTCCTGTGCACAGTGTGTCTATGAGTTCCCTATGGTAAGATGAAGTACTCTGCAAACTATTCACAGGGGCCACCATGGGCTGGGGGGCAGGGGGCCATCTGGCCCCTGGGCCCGTCACATAGTGGGCTATTTTGGGTTAAAATGACTGCTGGTGCCCATCTTTGCCAACTCTCCCGGAAAGTCCGGGAGACTCCCGAAATTTGGGTCAGTCTCCTGGACTCCCGCGAGAGCTGGCATTTCTCCTGCATCCCGAAATTTAGTTGTCTAAATGACGCGATTCACAGAGAATCGCGTCATTTTGGCCCCGCCACCCGCGACAAAACATAATTTTTCTCATGGGGATTCGAGATGCCCCGCCACCTGCCACCCATTGGTCCCGCCCCTCTCCCTGATGCCGCCTACTGAAAGTATGCTGGTGCCTAACTTTTCATTTGTCCTGCCGCCAATGGATGCCCATCTTCCCCGGCCCCCTAAGAAATCCCGCCGGCTCTTAGATTGGTACGACCGGCGCCTGAATTCTGCATTACTTTGATTCGCTGCGTCTCCTATAGCTCATGGTCGCTGCTACTCACAGTTCAGAGCACATTGCTTCAGTAATTACTGACGCATAATCAGGGCCATCTTTTCCATTGGGCACGATGGGCAGCTGCCCGGGGGCCCCACAGGCAAGGGGGCCCCATAGGCACGGCTCTTAATGAGAATAAATAATCCTGCAAAAGAAAAAAACCTGCAAAAAAAACCTACAAGGGTCACTGAGCAAGAACATCTATCTATCTCTATCTCTATATATCTATATCTATATCTGTATCTGTATACATCTATATCTATATCTAGGGGCCCCGGTGCACTGCTTTGCCCGGGGGCCCATAATGTTGTTAAGATGGCCCTGCGCAGAATCGATGTAATGGACTGATCACGATGGCGTTAGAAGAAAACAAAGCGAGTTATATTATCAAAGCTGTCTATTGGAAGGTGGCGTATAGAATGGCAATAAAATAGTGTTTTACTTATAAAAGAAATGTTACTTTTATATGATATTTTTGCTCAAGAATGACCTAATACGGTGCTGTCCTACTTACTCATGTTTCATATATTTTTATGTTAAATAACCTTATTTAGCATATTAAAACATAAAAACATGAACCTCCTACAAATTGTAAATTCTAACAATAATAGTATAAAAGTATATTAAAAAAATGCATTAATGGTTTACAATAATTTGACAATGGAACAAGTGCAGTTTTATAATACAGCAATATTATGCCATGTACGAACTGCAAAACAAACACAACACTATTACCATAGAAGTGGACACAAACAATCAGGTACATGTCGGCCACGCCCTGGATTACAAGGAAAACACAATGAGAAGATCTACATAATGAAGTCAGAGCTGCAAATGGTCCAGTCACAATGCTAACTATAATAATATATAATATGTTATATAAATACCGGCAATGATTACTAATTTCACATTGGATAAATAAACAACTTGGTCTCCAATCATGCAACAACATTCCAAGATTATACGTATAACATAACCTATTTAGTGAGGTAATTGGTTTCTGCTCATGGCATAAGCTGTATTATCCTGAATATTGGTCCAGGACACAAAATGCTCTTTTAGTGATGTTGCATTAAGGTGCAATTACAACATACTTGCCAACTCTCCCTGAATGTCAGGGAGACTCCCTGAAATAGGAGTGATCTCCCTCACTCCCTGAAGAGTCTGGCATTCTCCCTGATGCTGAGCCAGTACAAGACGTGGTTGGCTTCGCCATCTGTGGCATGATGACACAGTTCAGAAATTGCGTCCTATGTCCATGTATTGATGCCTATGGAGGTGGCCATTTTCATGGAGACCAAGATTTAATCAAAGACTGACAGGTAAGACAACATGACTTCAGTAATGAAGACAGAAGTGTAAAAGACACTTCAGTCTCTAGAGATTCATTAGCTGCTTTTCTTTAACGCATAGTTGCCTACTCTCCTGGAATGTCCGGGAGACTCCCGCATTTCTGGGAGACCTCCTGGGAGAGCAGGGCAACCGTCCAGTTCTTGCCCCCGCAATAGATAAGTGGAGGGGGCAGGACTTCATGACGCAAATATGACCTTAGCCCTGCTGTAATTGGCCAAAATTGTGACAACCGTTTAGGGGCCGGGGCCAAAATGATGCGATTAGCTAAGCCCCGCCCCCACACGCCCACCTCCCCCGGGATCTCCCTGAAGCCAACGAGGAAAAGTTGGCAAGTATGCACTTACTATAGCCTATGATTTCTGGGAGTGAACAGGGTGGGGAAGGGAGGTTTGGCCATAGTCAATTTACAGTAGGGGCGCGCCAAACTTCAGCGCACGCAGCTACGTCCGAATCAAACTCTGGGCAACGCAAAGTTACTTGTTTTTCTTGCACCAGCTACAGGGCTAGTCTAAGTCCTGATCAGTAGTGATGACGGCTGTGTATGCATGCTATAACATGTGTTTGCAAACAGAAGCAACTATAAAAATGTATTTTATGTTCAGTGGACATAAAGAACATCCTAATTAATGTATTTCATGGGGAATTTAAAAGAAAAAAAACTTTTCTTTTTTTTTTACTGTTTTTTCACTAATGCTTATATTATTAACAGGTGACATTAATTCAATATGTTTTTTTTTCTTGTGAATTTATATTTCACATATGTATTGAACGTATCTGATTGGTTGCTATAGGCAACATCTCCACTTTTTCAAACCCGCTGTTTAGTAAATATACCCCCTGATTTTAAATAGCGTATTGTCATTGTCTGTATGAATGTACTCCGTGGTTTTCATCTGCATGGACCTCCTCCGTGTACGTCTGTATACGTGTTCCTTTTCTCACCATTCAGCCCGGCTGTAACACAAATAAAACATATTTCCAGCGCGCTGGCTGAAGTCCCTGTCACTGCTTTCAGTCAGCGAGGATTTAAGCTGTTTGTACAGCGCAGTCGTCCTTTCTCGCTGGTATCTTTTGAAGACATTTGTAAATGTTTAAATTTGACAGAATGTAAAGGAAACAGATCGATAAGCCCAGAGTGTCATAACTTCTCCAAACATGTCACCAATGACAAATTACCTCAACTGCTGCAGAAGCCAAACAGACCTGAAATATAATCAGGGGAGCGACCAGGGAAAATACCATTTTTGTGTGAAGGAAACTAAACTTTACTCTGCTGTGTGTAAAGGTGAACGCTGCATGCGCGAGTAGACTGGGTAAATATGATTGAATACACGTTTTCAAAAGGTGGAGGGAATTACATAGTGATTGTTTCTCTTTCTCCCCCCCCACCCCAGGATATAGCGGAGGATTTGAAGAAATGGCGTTTGCGCCGCCTAAGATCGCAGAGGGAGCGAAACTTCAAACCAAAATGAGCACGTGGACCCCGCTGAACCACCAGCTGATGAATGACAAGGTTGTAGCCCAGTCTGTGTAGACGTATTGGTATGAGAGAGGTCGGATATGAGGTTGTGTGGTAGCTGGAACAATATATTCTCTTGTTAATCATCTGGTATGATTTTGACATTGGGGCTCATTCATATATACCCGAGCTGCAAACTTTAGCTCCTAATTTATTTGCTTTGATCCAGCGTGAGTGAGGGTTCGATGCCAGGTCTGACTTAGTCTGGGTACACACTATACAAAATTTCTCCCGATGCGATATACTTAATGATTTTACCAACGATTAAAAAAAAAGTCCCGATCAGCAGCCGATCCATGTGTACACACTATATACGTGTTACATGATTTACCCTCAGATCTGTACTTTTCATCTGTTATAACCATCGGCTGAAAAGATCCTGACTCTGCACACTCCATAGAGATCTATGGACACCATAGGGGGTTTCCTAGTGCCTGGAAACCCCCTCCAAGCCTGGGGCACTGTATAATTGAGGTGGTTGGACCCTGCCCCAGTTTCACACGGCTCTGCTCGAAAAGAGAGAGCTGCGTGCACCTAACAGTAGTGCACGCAGCATTGCCCATGTATATTATGGGGATAGGGAGAGTTGGAGAGCAGCCAAGCACTGTCTAAAATTATAGCCACGCCCCCATGCATGCTGGTCACGCCCACTGGTGTTGTGGTGTGGAAACCCCCCTCTACAAATCCTGCGTTTGCCCCTGGATACTGCAGGTCCTGAGTACATATACACACTGCAGGATTGGAACGACATCGTTCCATCGCTGAACCAGATTTTTAGTCCGGTTTAAAAATCAAATGAAACGACACAATGTGCTTTGTAGCGATAAACGTTCATCGTTGCAGTGTACACACTAGTACGATATCGGGCCGAATGGCATGCACAGACATTTATAGAATATTTATTATAAGGTGTCCCAGATACCTGTACGTGTACCGCGTTTGTAGCTGCCGGCAGGGAGAGACTGATATTCTATCTGTAGAGAATTCGCATGAACAATTTATACATTTGACCTTTATGTTTACTTAGGTGTTTGAAGAAAGAGGAGCTCTGCTTGGAAAATGGGTAAGCTGCAATTCTTCAGTCCTTCCTGTGACAGCATAAATAACTCTAGTTATTGTTCCACCACTGACTCTGCTGGTTAATAACATTATTGTATTATTAATGTATTATTCTCATGGAAATGCAGTAACACCCGCAGGTAGTTGTAATGTTAGTGTGCCATAGCTAGCTGTCTCCTAGGTAACAGAAATGATCTGCAGTTGGATGGATTCCTACACCAGTGGTGTCACAACACTTATAACTGACATGCCATGCTTTAAAATTAGAGCCTTTTGTCCTAGAAAAAAATTGTCCAAACCAGATCTTCCCCTTGGGAGTCTTTGTGTGTTATATTCTACCTTGACACTTGACAATTTCCCATGAGAGTATGCTACTAGCCATATATTGTGCTGTGTTTTTAAATTTTGTTCTGCATTATGATCTTGTATTATATTGTACCTCCGCTTGTATAGTGCAGTCCAGCTCAAAATGTCAATAGTTTGAGTAGAAAATAAAGGTTTCCATACAGTGGAATTTTGAAAGGAGATTCCTCACAAAGCCTCACCTGAGCAGTGTTTGACATCCCTCTGTAAACTCCTTTTACCGTTGTAAGATGAGAAACGTTCTCCAGGTGCTTGTTCAGGAAGATGAGTAAACATTTGTCCAGGGAGATCTCTGACAGCGTAAATGGAGGTGAGGGGCCCAGGTGTCCCAGAGTGTGTGCTCAGCAAATTAACCTTAAATACTGAGTATGTGCCTCTGTCATTACCTGAGAGGAGTCTTAATGTTGGTTAATTAACCTCAGGTCCGTCTTCCTTTCTCTACACCTGTCAGGATTGAGGATAAATACACAGATTAGGGAGTTATGAGGCTGACAGTGGGAGATAGAGGAGAGATCCTGGATCCAGCCATAGACAGCTGAGGGATTGTTATATCAATATAAATATCACCAAATCTATGTTACATTAATTAGGCTTCAGGACAGTGACAGAAGGCTGTATTGATCTTATTGCTAATATACTTAAAGGGGTTGACCCCCGTCTAACTTTTTGACTTTAACATGACCCCCTGCAACTTTTCCTAGATACGTGGTTTTGTCTTCCTGGCTCTCGTCAGTGCTTTAACCACAAGTTTTTATGGGTTCTGTTGCCATGGGATACGACAGAACCCTGCTGGATTCTCTGCATAAGATGTCGTTGTTGCCAGGCAGCAGATTTGTGTCGTCTCCCAGGACAACGGTAACGGATAACACGGCGGAGACCCAACGATGGAAGCCGCAGTGTGTTTAGTAACTAGTCAATCAATTAAAGTTCATGTAGGTGAAAACACCCCTGTAAGAAATAATTCTGTTTGTTCCTGAATATAGTATCATCATCATCATCATCACCAATTATTTATATAGCGCCACTATTTCCGCAGCGCTGTACAGAGAACTCACTCACATCAGTCCCTGCCCCATTGGAGCTTACAGTCTAAATCCCCTAACATACACACACACAGACAGAGACACAGACCAGGGTCAATTTTGATAGCAGCCAATTAACCTACCAGTATGTTTTTGGAGTGTGGGAGGAAACCGGAGCACCCAGAGGAAACCCACGCAAACACGGGGAGAACATACAAATTCCACACAGATAGGGCCCTGGTCGGGAATTAAACTCATAACCCCAGTGCTGTGAGAAAACGTTTTAACCACTAAGCCACTGTGCTGCCCATAACATCTGAATGCCATGCTAATTTTACTGATCTAATTGTGCCCTACACTGAGATTTCAGCATTGTGGTGTCATAGATCATTCTGCTTCCTTTATCAGTTGGAGTACCACAAGTCCTAGGTCCTCTGCTATTCTCTATCTACACCACTTCTCTTGGAAAACTAATAAGCTCTTTTGGATTTTAGTATCATCTCTATGCAGATGATACACAAATCTATCTATCCTCTCCTGATCTCTCATCAACTGTGTTGTCTCTCGTTACTGACTGTCTTTCTGCCATTTCATCTTGGATGTCTTCTCGCTAACTCAAACTCAATCTTTCAAAAACTGAATTAATAATATTCCCACCCAAAACAGCAATTATCTGCCTGACATTTCTATTTCTGTTGACAACATGCCCATAAATCCCACCCCACAAGCTCGCTGCCTAGGTGTAATCCTTGATTCACAACTATCCTTTGTTTCCCACATTGATTCTATATTTAAATCATGTTACATACATCTAAAAAACATTGCCAGAATACATACATATCTCACACAAGACACTGCAAAAACTTTAATTCATGCACTTATCATCTCCCGCATGGACTATTGTAATTTCTTCCTTACTGGTTTTCCCTAAATCAGACTCTCACCCCTACAATCTATTTTAGACTGATTTTCCTTGCAAATTGTTCTTCCTCTGCTGAGATCTGCTCTGTCAGTCTCTACATTGGTTGCCTGTTTTTTACCGAATCAAATACAAATAACTTCTACTAACATACAAGGCCATTAACAAAACTGCACCAACATACATTGCCTCACTTGTCTCAAATTATATACCCAACCTGACACCTCCGTTCTGCACAATATTTGCGTCTCTCTTCCACTCTCATCACTTCCTCCCATTCCCGATTACAGGGCTTTTTTCGGGCTGCACCCACTTTGTGGAATTCCCTCCCTCGTACAATAAGATTTTCCTCTAGTCTACAAACCTTCAAGCGTTCTCTGAAAGCTTAAACCATAAAGTGGAATTTTTCCCAGTATATCCCCTGATATAAAACCAATAACGGATAACAACGTTGCTCTCTATTACACAAAAGAAAACAAGGACAGACAGAGAATTTAGTTAACAATGGAGTGGGAAGAATATATGACAGTGTGAGTGTTAAGTGACATACACATCAATAATCATATCGAATACATGGTAATTGCAGAGCAGATTCTGTGTAATAATGATGATACAGGGGCAAACATAGGATTTGCAGAGGGGGGTTTCCACACCACGCCGCCAGTGGGCGTGACCAGCATACATAGGGACGTGGCTATAATTTTAGACAGTGCTTGGCTGCTCTCCAACTCTCCCTATCCCCATAATATACATGGGCAATGCTGCGTGCGCTACTGTTAGATGCACGCAGCTCTCTGTTTTCAAACAGAGCCGTGTGAAGCGGGAGCAGGGTCCAGTCACCTCAATTATACAGTGCCCCAGGCTTGGAGGGGGGTTTCCAGGCACTAGAAAACACCTCTCGTTTTGCCTATGCGAGTCAGCTTGTCCCCTGCACGTATATTGCCAGGACTCTGAGCCTGTACAGGGGTAATGAATGCTTGTACATACATATACTGCACAGAACAACCTGCAGCAGCTTTAAAAGCAGTTTCAGCCCAAGGAGTCTATTTATTAATAGGAGAAAACACCTAGATCCAGATTTTTTTAATTATTATTATTTTTTTTTTTTATGAATCTGGTAAAAAGTGGGCAAGACGGCAAGCTGGCTCCCCCCATGCTGTGCACATTGACACCAGACTGACCTGGCGAGCAGTAAAATAAATTGCCCAATAGAAAACGGAGGGTGTCTTAATAAATAGACCCGAAGCATCTAAACATGTTCAAGAAATATCTCCAAATCTCACACATACCTCACCCAAGACACTGCAAAAATATCAACGAATGTCCTCATCATCTCCCACATTGACTATTGCAATTCAAATGTGATACGGGTCTGAACCCTGCAGACAATGTCTAAATTAGCTGAGAGCAAAGCTAACGCTGGTCAGAGGGTGCGTGTACAGGTCCGTTCACTGACATTATATTATGCACTATCAGTGTCGCATGTGTTTAGGAGGCTTTAAGGGGTTAAACGTTTACCGTTCAAATTGGGTGGGGTAGGACTTTCTGAGTGTGGGCAAAGGGGTTTCATGCAGCACAAATTAGCGTATATCGCACCCTGCACCCAGACGTCTATATAAAATATTTTTCAGGCTTCATGTCACAAAACAGGACATTCGGAGGCTTTATACAGCCGGTGCTGGAATCTGTCCATAGATCTATATGTCAGTAGTAAGGAGAGACGATGTGTGATAATAGAGGCAGCAAGGATTGCTGGGTATTAACCAGCAGACCAAGCGGTAAGAGGGCGCTGCTGGCAGGCATAGGAAGTAGGAGTTTCAGCCATGTGTTTAGTAATACTGAGGTCTAGGGCTTCAGACACAGAGGCTCTGATTGGCAGACAGAGAGCAGCGTGTGTTAGTCATAGGGTTAGACGTGTAGTAATTAGGATGCATTGTTCTGCTTTCAGTTTGACAAGTGGTCGGACGCTCAGAGGCGCCGGATCCTCTGCGATCTGTTGGAGCGATGCAGCCTTTCCCAGCTCAGGTTCTGTAACAATCATCTGCAGGGGAAAGTTCCCAGAGATTCCCAGGACTTCACCACGGAGCTGCCCAGAGTGCTGGCCCTGTACATCTTCTCCTTCCTGGACCCCCGCAGCCTCTGCCGCTGTGCTCAGGTGTGTGACCGGCGGGCTCTGCCTCTATACTGTACAGTGTATGTCAGCATATGTAATATCATCCTCTATATATATTATCATTATCTATATGTGATGTCCTCATCTATAGGTAATATCATCATCTATATATATTATTATCATCTATATGTGATGTCCTCATCTATAGGTAATATCATCATCTATATATATTATCATCATCTATATGTATTATCATCTATCTGTAATATCATCATCTATATGTAATATCATCATCTATATGTGATGTCCTCATCTATATGTAATATCATCATCTATATGTAATATTATCATCTATATGTGATGTCCTCATCTATCTGTAATATCATCATCTATATATATTATCATCATCTATATGTGATGTCCTCATCTATATGTAATATCATCTATATGTATTATCATCATCTATATGTATTATCATCATCTATATGTATTATCATCATCTATATCTGATGTCCTCATCTATATGTAATATCATCATCTATATATATTATTATCATCTATATGTGATGTCCTCAACTATATGTAATATCATCCTCTATATATATTATCATCATCTATATGTGATGTCCTCATCTATATGTAAAATCATCATCTATATGTATTATCATCATCTATATGTAATATCATCCTCTATATGTAATATCATCCTCTATATGTAATATCATCCTCTATATATATTATCATCCTCTATATATATTATCATCATCTATATGTAATATCATCCTCTATATATATATATTATCATCATCTATATGTGATGTCCTCATCTATATGTAAAATCATCATCTATATGTATTATCATCATCTATATGTGATGTCCTCATCTATATGTAATATCATCCTCTATATATATTATCATCATCTATATGTAATGTCCTCATCTATATGTAATATCATCATCTATATGTAATATCTATATGTATTATCATCATCTATATGTAATATCATCATCTATATGTAATATTATCTTCCTCTATATGTATTCTCATCATCTATATGTAATGTCATCATCTATATGTAATATTATCTTCCTCTATATGTAATATTATCCTCTATATGTTATATCATCATCTAATACAGTCATCATCTATATGTACTATCATCATCTATATGTATTGTCATCATCTATATGTAATATTATCTTCCTCTATCTGTAATGTCATCATCTAATACACTCATCATCTATATGTACTATCATCATCTATATGTATTATTATCTTCCTCTATATGTAATATCATCATCTAATACACTCATCATCTATATGTACTATCATCATCTATATGTATTATCATCATCTATATGTAATATTATCTTCCTCTATATGTATTCTCATCATCTATATGTAATGTCATCATCTAAATGTAATGTCATGATCTATATGTAATATTATCTTCCTCTATATGTAATATTATCCTCTATATGTAATATCATCATCTAATACAGTCATCATCTATATGTACTATCATCATCTATATGTAATGTCATCAACTAATACATTGTCATCATCTATATGTAATATTATCTTCCTCTATATATAATATTATCTTCATCTATATGTAATATCATCATCTATAAGTACTATCATCATCTATATGTAATGTCATCTTCTAATACATTGTCATCATCTATATGTACTATCATCATCTATATGTATTATCATCATCTATATGTAATATTATCTTCCTCTATATGTAATATTATCTTCATCTATATGTAATATCATCATCTAATACAGTCATCATCTATATGTACTATCGTCATCTATATGTAATATCATCATCTATATGTAATATCTTCATCTATATGTAATGTCATCATCTATATGTACTATCATCATCTATATGTAATATCTTCATCTATATGTAATATCATCATCTAATACAGTCATCATCTATATGTACTGTCATCATCTATATGTATTATCATCATCTATATGTAATGTCATCTTCTAAATCAGACCTGGCCAACCTGTGGGTCTCTAGGTCTTGTGAAACTACAAGTCCCAGCATACTTTGCCAGTAGATAGCCAGCCAATAGCTGGCAGGGCATGCTGGGACTTGTAGTTTAATAACACCTAGAGAGCCACAGGTTGGTCAGAGCTGATCTAATGTATTGTATTGTACATGTATCTAATGTATTATAATCATCTAATACATTATCATCATCTAATGCACTATTGTTATATATATTTCTGCATGTATGTATGGATGTATGTATACGTGTAAATAGAGCATGCCTATCGCTTGTGTACCCAGGTGAGCTGGCACTGGAAGACCCTGGCAGAACTGGACCAGCTGTGGATGCCAAAATGCCTGCGGTTTGGTTGGTACATCAACTTTTCCCCGACTCCTTTTGAGCAGGGCATCTGGAAGAGACAGTACCTGGAGATGGTAAATGAGTTACATGTCACCAGACCCAAGGTACCTACCTCTCCATGTCCCTGTACTCGTGTGTGGTGTATGTATAGACTAATTACACTGTGTGTTTGTATCTCATTGTGATTATCACATGACTAATTATACCACAGAGAACATGTCACCCAGCTCTGCATTGTGCTTTATGAAAAAACGGGGTTCCTCCTAGACGCCCGCTTGCCTGGGAGAGAGCATGTGATATAGCGCATGTGAGATAGCGCACGCTCAAGCTCGTACCGCAAGCTGAACGTTAGAAGCTGGTGTGTGCTGTCAGTATACGCTGTGCTCTTCCCAAGTTGTTTTCCGCTGTACCCCACACCTCTCCCCCTCTTTTAATGTGTGCAAAAGTAAATGGGGTGACAGAGGATCCCCAGAATTTGGATTTTTGCACAGTGTAGAGGCTCTATGTAATACATCAGTGTAGAACATGTGATAAGTTCTCCTACAGCATATTTTGTTTCCTTGTATGGACAGTGAAGTTAGGACAGAATGACTCTTTCCCCTTTGTGCTAACATCCATTATCTGGCCCCAGGCATTGTTACCTTGATCCTTTCTTTGTTTCTTCGTCCCCCATCAATTCTCAGTAATGAGCTTCATTCAGGGGGGAAAAGGGGAAGGATCATAGAGAGGAAGGGAAACAATTAAGTATCCAGACAGATTAGGTGTGCGGATTAATGTCTGGGATTAATTATGTTAATTTAAGACCCTGATACTGAAGGGGAACCTTGAAAACCGAAACCAAAATGTAAATAAATTCCTTTTCAGTGGTGCTGATCATCAAACACAAACTTACCAGCTAAATAAGATTCCGTTTCAGTGTTAAAGATTTGCTCCTGGAATGTTGTGTCCCTGGAATTACTCCTATGTTTCAGTATTGACCAACTGCACAATAAAATGAGTCTTTCTCAACAAATATTGATTTATAAAATCAAGCGTATGACTGGGTACTCACTACAGGGTTTTCAGCTTAGTTTGGGGCCAATCAAACGATAAACGACCGTTCGGCCAGATATCGCATTTGTGTGAACGCTCCAACGATGAACGATTATAGTTCCAAAGATCATCGTATCGTTTGATTTTATAAACAGACTAAAAATCTCTATAAACGATGGAACGATGTCGTTCCAATCCTGCAGTGTCCGTAGATCTCTATGGAGTGAGCAGAGTCACCATCTTTTCAGCCGATGGTTTTGACAGATGAAGAGCACAGATCTGAAGGTAAAATTTGTATAGTGTGTACACATGAATCGGCTGCTGATTGGGACTTTCAGTCGTTGGTAAAATCCATATTGCATTGGGATTAATTATCTGTAGTGTGAACTCAGCCTCAGGGTAGATGGTGAGGATTGCATCGAACATGCAGAAAAAGAAGATTTTAAACACACAAATAGTGCACTTTTATCAAATTCCTTGACCCTCAAAATCCACCAATAATGCGAATGACCGGTGTGGAACTGGACAGTATTTTAAAATAATGACAACTGTCAAAAAACATAACTCAAACACAAGAAGTTTATACTCTATCCCACCAAATCGGCTTCATATACTGTGTCAGTAAGAGGCAGGGCCCCAGCATTTGTATGAGAACATGTTTTAAATTGGCAAAACGTTCAATTTGCTAACAAATTTTCCTGCCTCAGGATAGTACACAATTGTATTATTATTGCACGGTGATTAGTCGGTGTAGTTTGCTGCCTGTTGTTCAGACTTGCTACTTTTTTATTTGACATGCTGCATAGGAGATGGAGCTTACCGAAAATTTGTAGGATAAAAGTCTGGACGTCCGTTCCACAAAACCTATTACTAGACGTTATTTTTGGAAGACTGGGGTGACTCCCCTCACTTTATGATTCCATTTGCGTTCTAGTTACAAAATGTTTTTTAATTTTTAAAGAATGCATTCCACCGAAAGACACACTAAACCTTTTTATTTAGTTTTTACTTGTCTAATGGTGATTGTAAGAAATGAATGCATAATAATATTCATGTCGACACAATTTACCGAGCTTCAATAAAGGTGTTACTGAATATGCTTATGGAATTCACCATGCCCTAGAGTACCTTTGTTTTTGTTACATAATTCCATTGCTTTTCCTCTGTAATATAGTTTAAACATTATTTTAGAGAGGTTTAACGGTAACGCCTCTGACTCTCTTGCCCTCCAGACTCCGCCGAAGGACGATTTTGTGGTTATTGATGTTCACCCAATTGGTAAAGAAGTTTCATATACGAAGCTGTCGTCCGCCTTCAGTCACCGGTCCATTTCTGGCAAGGACAAGGGGGGTAAAGACCTCCCACCCTGGCGATCGTCGGACAAACACCCCACCGATACCGTAAGATTCAACTACCTGGATAACTATGGTCCCATCGAGCAAGCCCAACAAGCGTAAGTGAGATATCGTTAATCCTAATAGCCGCTTGTAACTACTTATACCAGGCTGGAAATCTGTCATGAAATAAACAATCTACTGTAGTTAATTTTATAACATGTAAAAATAAATCTTCCTCTAACTAGTAAGACCCATGGCCCGGAATTCCTGTGATTCCCCAAATAATCTCTCTGAGATGTTTGAAAGTATAGGGTCTGTGATTGGGCGTGGCAGCCATCCAATCAGCACGTACATCGGGCATAGCCGTCCGTATCACAAGGAGCGGATATGAAGATACGTCTGTTGATGAATACGCTCTGCTCTAACAGACAATACACTGCAGGATACGTCCAATACATAGGTGGAATATAAAGTCACAAAAGTACGCACAGGAAAAAAATATTCAATGATTGTCACCTGTTAATAATATAGTTATTAATGACAAAACATAAAATACGCTGCACATTCCTTGTAGGATCCGTCGGAAGCAGAAGCAGACAATCCCCAGCCAACGGGATTTAAATTCTCAGAAAGTATTTTTCAAGGTTGTGAAATCTCAGAAGGTCACAGTCATTATTGTAAGATCTCTGCAAGGCGTTTTCTCCTTTCAAGACTTTGAAATGTTGACAATTCTCAGGGGCAAACGCAGGATTTTTAAGGGGGGGATCCCCCCCCCTAAAAAAAAATAATATATATAATAGCTGCCATTTCGGCGATGCTGAATTGTACAGCAGCCGCGGCGCTGTCAAAGAAGCGTCCGTGGTGGTGCTGTATAATACAGTGCTGCTCTGTAGGGGCATTGTTTAGTGCCCGCTCGTTCGCGGAGGGGAGGGAGAACCAGAACCCCCCCTGCGTGCGCCCCTGCTTCTCCCAGCTGTTAGTGCTGGTGGCTGTGAGCGTCTCCGGGTCCTGCTCGCTGGGCGAGGGGGTTATACTGGCAAAAACATTAGTATTACCCTGGAGTTCTCCTGTACAACAAACTTCTCGGGTGACTTATTGTGCAGCAATTTATTGCTCCAGATTCCCGGAATACTTTCCCGTATCTCTAATCTTACAGCTGTTAATGTCATCTCGTGTCTGTATAGGAAATGTCACTTTCTGATACACCGGGAGGGTCAGCTGACCTCACATGTGCCAGAATATTGTAAAAATGAAATGATACCTGTTGACTGGCCACCCCAAAAAAATCTGCCACTTGTCTCTGTCTGGGTCAAACCTGGAGGAGAAGAATGTGTTTGGAAGAGTATTCCGTGCATCAGTGTTTGTGAATTCACCCACTCGTGTCTCACAAGTAATTTTGTTTTCACTTACAGTCTTGAGTGCAGATGTATGTTATTACCACTAGAGGGCAGCACATATTCTGCAGTTCTGACTCCGCCCACTCATTTTAGATCATGGGGTAGATTTATCTGACCTTCTTAAAAGGAAAAGTGCAGATGTTGCCCATAGCAACCAATCAGATTCTAGCTATTATTTAGCTAGTATATAGAATGTGATTGGTTGCTATGGGCAACACCTCCACTTTTCCTTTTTAGAAGGTTTGATAAATATATCCCTTTATCTTCTCTGTACTAAGGTGTGCTCCGTCTTATACAGAATAATAAGTCATATTTAACAGTGTAACACTACACTGAACTATGACCCATTTTAATAACAGGGGGGGAGGCTTTATGAAACATGGCGCAAACAAAAAAAGGTGGTGCTTTTTTTCTTTGCATCGATTTTCATAACGGCATCATTTTGTGTTCTTTAGCTCTGCGTATTCTTGTCATAAAGCCCAGAAAGCTAACTGACCCCATGATAGCTCGACCCATAGTCGGCGCCGTTCCACTGGAAAGGTTTGGCGCCGCGGGCTTTACGGAGCGCACTTCAAAAAGCCTGGGGTTTAGCCCCGTGCAGTGAGCGTCAAGGCGGACGTCTACTATCTGCTCCTCCGCTGTCACCGCCCGGCATCTTGCTCCGTAATTCCGCTGCCCCATTGCGTGTAGGTGACAGACACCGTTCGTGTCATTGACTAAGTCTTCTGTGTTCAAACATACAAAGCATACAAAACATACAAAGCAGGTGTCCCGTGGTGAGTATCCGCCATTACGTGTCATTGGGGCGTCTCATGTTGGGGCCAGGCAGGTGAGGACAGGTGTGTGATGGATTAATGGGCTCCGACAGCCTCGGCACGGAACATACAACACCACGCTGGGAGATAAGGCTGATGGATGGGCCGCTTGTCCCTGCTAGATGTGTGAGCCGTCATGTATGATGGATGCAGCGTGTGGACCTGAGCTGATCTTCACGTTAAATTCCACTCACAGCCTCGGATCACCTGCCCGGCGCAGAGCTGCCGAGACGCGACGCTCAGAGGGTCAGACGAAGTGGATATAACATTACAGCCGGTGTCTGTACCACAGCTGTCTGCACTGTCATGTTCATGCTGCTGTGAAACAAAGTGATTGAAGATGCAGGTTACTAATAAAACAACTTTATTGGCACTTTTTCTGTCTTTACCTGTAACCTAGCCAGATGGCGGATACACGATCCCCCCTGCTGAACTCACTGCCTGGGGACAATTTGGTCTTCAGCAAAATGACCGCCTCCGTACTCCTTTCATTATTGATTTGTAGCATTTTCTACATTCTGACAGGAACTTGATTGGGTTTGATTCTCTCTGTGATAGGATCAGGGCGGGTGTTGAACACTGTTATTAGTATAAAATATTACAGCAGATATTGGTAAGGTTTGTCTGCTGGAAGAAGGGACGTTCGTCTTCGAAGGGCACTTGTTGCTGTCTTTCCACCGTTCTTTGCGCATTGTTCCCAAGATAACCTTCCTATGTGGAGTTATATAACAATTGTAGTGGTGTTTTCAACAATATCAAGGGCCAGCTTTATGCTGCTAGAATGCCTGCTGACTCTGTCTCCTCCACTCATTTACATACAATGACAGTGACATTAGGGAGCAGCTGTCTGCAAATGGCAGGGACAATATCATCCCATCCATAACATCGTCCATGCTTTTATCTCCCGCCTTGATTATTGCAATATTCTCCTCTCTCTTTGCCTGACAAACGTCTGTCCTGCCTGAAATCTGCGCTGAATGCGGCATCGCGACTAATCTTCCTCTCCCGATGTTCCTCTCTGCAAACCCCTCCATTGGCTGCCCATTCTCTCCAGAGTATAATTGAAGTTGCTTCCCCCACTTCTATAGCCCTCTTTAATGCCTCCCCCTCCTACATCTCCAACCTTGTAAGAAATACCCCCCTATCCAGGGACAAATACAGGATTTGTAGAGGGGGGTTTCCACACCACGCCACCAGTGGGAGTGACCAGCATGCATGAGGGGCGTGGCTATAATATTAGACAGTGCTTGGCTGCTCTCCAACTCTTCCTATCCCCATAATATACATGGGCAATGCTGCGTGGACTACTGTTAGGTGCACACAGCTCTCCCTTTTCATGCAGAGCCGTGTGAAGCGGGGACAGGGTCCAGCCACCTCAATTATACAGTGCCCCAGGCTTGGAGGGGGGTTTCCAGACACTAGCAAACCCCCATCGGTTTGCCTATGCCCACGACGTTCTGTCAATGACTTTCGCCTCTCCTCATCCCCTATCGCCACCTCACACTCCCGCCTTCAGAACTTCTGCTCCCCACATTTGAAACACCGTGCCCCGCCAAATCACACGCCCCAACCTCACCTTTCACACTCGCCTACCCGGTCCCAACCTTAGACAATTCCCTCCTCACGCTCCACCTGCCCCTTTCACTTCACCTCTATAATCTCCGTTACTTCCCTGATCCTCTTAATGTTAGGCTAGGTACACACTTCAGGCTTTTCACCCGATTGTCGAGCCAATCCCACAATAAACAACCGTTTGGCCCGCTATCACATTAGTGTGTGTACTGAAGTGATTATCATTCCAAAGCTCATCGCATCGTTTCATTTGATTTTTAAACCGGACTAAAAATCTCGTTCAACAATGTAATCATCATCATTATCAGCTATTTATATATCGCCACTAGTTCCCCATCACTGTATGATGTCGTTCCAATCCTGCAGTGTGTACACACTCAGGACCGGCAGTGTCCATAGATCTCTATGGAGTGTGCAGAGTCACCATCTCTTCAGCTGATGGTTATGACAGATGAAGAGCACAGATCTGACGGTAAATCATGTAAAACGTATATAGTGTGTACTGATTGTCGCAGTGCTGCGGATTCTATGACGCCATATAAATAAATGATGATGATAATGATAATGACCATACTGAGAAAACTGGAAAACACCATTTTGTTGTACAATGGTTGATAGAAAATATTGATACATAGTGACAAGTTCAATTTAGGAAGATTCTATATTGTTATTCTTATTTTGTTTTTGTCTAATGTAAGTGTAAAAGAACAAAAACTCCACCCAAAACATAACGTTTAATTTTAGTATGTTCAGCTAAAATACAAAGTATTAACAACCAGAGTATTACTGTCTGGTCCAGCGCAAGCTGTTCTTTAGATTGTAAGCTCTTGTGAGTAGAACCTTCTCGTCTTTCATCTGAAGTCATGAGCGATGACATGAGCACGCAGGATAACAATTTGGTTTTGCGGTGTTGATAAGATTGTGTGTTACGGCGACTGGTTTCTTTGACAAAACCTGCACCGTCCGTATTCCTCAACACCTGGGAGATATTTCATCTACAAAGACAGTTTTTCAGAGACTTTGATGGGAATTGATTAAATAAACAGCGTACGGGTATCCTAAGTCTACGTGTTGCAATTTGGCTACCCAAATATAGTTGTTTAAACTGTTGGTATATTTAATGGTACGTGCCAACACTTTTTATAATTAGACTAAAAATATTCTCATGAATATTCACCCAATAACATGGCCGCCTCCGCTGTTTGTAAGGGCAGTGACGTAAGCCTCGCAGGGTTGAGATTGCGATATACTCACTAAAATTAACGTCACTTTTGGCATTATGGAAGGGGACGGGGCCTCAAACGCAGCATCCACATTGTTCACGAACTAGCTCCCAATTCTCCTGACCGACATTTCACCAATAATGATGTTGAGACTGAGCGACTGTATCTCCTTCTAATAACGGTGTAATGTATTACTTGTGTCCGCTGTGTGACGCTGGTTCTCTTATGAATTGCAGACGTCAGGCAAATGCTGGGACATCGGAGAGGAAGAAGAGACCATCGTCCGCGTCCTACAAGTTACGCAAGGCTAAGTCACTGGTACATTGATTTATATATATATATATTTATAGGGGCATAACCACTTCTGTAATGTGCCTATAATGAGACGAACTGAGGCAGCGGATATAAGTGTTCATATATAGTCTCAGAAATGACCTATACAGGGGTAAATACAGGATTTGTAGAGGGTGGTTTCCACACCACGCCGCCAGTGGGCGTGACCAGCATGCATGGGGGCGTGGCTATAATTTTAGACAGTGCTTGGCTGCTCTCCAACTCTTCCTATCCCCATAATATACATGGGCAATGCTGCGTGCACTACTGTTAGGTACACGCAGCTCTCCCTTTTCAAGCAGAGCCGTGTGAAGCGGGGGCAGGGTCCAGCCACCTCAATTATACAGTGCCCCAGGCTTGGAGGGGGGTTTCCAGGCACTAGGACCCCCCCCCTCGGTTTGTTTATGCTATATACTCTGCCCCAATCATTGTCGTAGTCTAAATGTGGTATTTGGGGTGAAGACTGAAACGGCAATTACAACCGTAATTAGACACATGTAACATTGTGTATCAGTATATACACTTTTTATTATTATTATTAATAAATCAACTGTTTTTTCCATGCTACACGGTATATCCTGCTCCTGATTGGTGGGTTATTGATGACATCACGGTGTCAGGCAGGCATCAGAACTAAATTCACATTATTTGAGATATAGATGATATATATGCAATGAAAGAGATGTCCCACGGGAGATTAGTGGCCGTGTGATATATAGAAATATAGAAAACATATTTTGTGTCCTTTTTATTGGTTAATAAAAAAAACATTTTTATTACATACTTTGTAAATAAAATCGTCATTTTTATAGTCCCTCACTCTTTTCCTATCAGACAGGACATTTTTAATGTGGAGCGCTGGAAAGTTGGTAGAAATACATGAAAGCGACAACATTAAGTATAGTCTATAAAAGTGATATTGTAATATGGGGCTAAGTCAAGCCACGCCCACTCTTTACTCATTAGCATAAGAGGAGGAGAGGTGTGTGTTTTACTGCGTGCAATTTGTAATGTATATGCATAAAAAAACAAAGTATACCATTTTGATTTATTTTTGCAGTCAATGGAGGATATTTTCAAAAATGTAAGTTAGCAAATGTACAAAAACACCCAAAAAAAACAAAAACACCATCAAAATCTGTTATTTATACTTAAAAATGGGTGTGGTTATATAAAAACAGCACTTTTTTAAAAAAGAAAATACATTATATTTTTTATTAGCCCACAACATAAAGTGGAAGATGAAATTAAGGTTTAGTGAAATAGTGGTTTTTTTTTTTAACAATATAACATATTTTTTTGTGACAAGCGGATACGTCACCTTTTATAACGTCTAATAAAGTTGTTGTACAAAGGTTCTCACGAACGTTTAATGATGTTTCTGATTGACCCCCTTGGCTTTCCATAGAGAGAACCGTGTCACTTTCCCAAAGCTCAATTTCTGCTGCTTGAATGGAGAATTTCGTGTTTGACACCATCACTCTTTACCAGCCTTGTTTTGAACTAAGGACAGTTTTGAGATTATCCTTCAGCTGCGTCACGCTGACAGCAGGAATCTTTGTAAAACAACAGTTATCTTGTGTTCCTTCCCCTCTCCACCAGCGCTGCAGGTCTATCCTGGGAACCACGGACAATCAGTGTCAGGTAGATGCTGTGATTGGCAGTGTTTACATTACACCGAGATTTTCACTGGTTCACATTCCTCATCCCCATCCGCACAATCCCCTCTCCTCACCCAGGATCATTGTCATTGTGGGCGAAATCACACACCTGTTCCTCTTCATTCATCGCCTGTCACCGCTGAAGGGGATTAAACCCGTCATGGTTAAACACCTCTGTTACCTGTATTCACTGCGTTCGTTCACATCAAAGGATCCTGTAAAATAACAAAGCTTTTATTTTCCACTACATACAAATATTACACAGGAGGCAGATGTGTGTGTGGTTTTATCCTGTGTTTTCTGTAATCAGGAACACAGCTCCCAGCTAAATGCAACAGGTATGAACACTTCACGGGTTTACCTGTCAGTTCTGGCATCTCCGTCTCACGGTATTAACACGAAGACGGGTTATTTTAATATTCAACACTTAATGGTGTGTTGTTTGGGCTTGGCCTTCGTTTTAAGACCACTCTCTGCGATTTGTAGCTAAATATGTCTGAAAATACAATACATCATTCATTTTCGCGCAGTTGGTAAATCGCAGCAATTATTAAAACTGCATTACCACCTAAAAATATATTTTCTACCCCTCAGCCGTAGCTCCGGGGGCTGCCTCGTGCAGACATTTTTCCCACGCTCCTCTGTTTCTCCGATAGCATCGGGCGAACCCGGGAGAGGGAGGTGTGTCAGCACTAGGACCAATCACAAGCCCCCAGAGATTGTTTTGCAAAACCAGCAGAACCCAGGAAAAATGGCGGCCTCCAGCAGTCCACCCAGCAATCTGGATAGGGGAAGGGGCCACCCTAGGAATAATATTTCCATAATAGATGAGGTAACTTTAACAGATTCCCTGCCAAAACCTGTTTTCACAGTGTTCCAAGCGGTGTTTACGCGAAAAATATGCTGGTGTCAGCCCAGTTGGTGACGTGTTAGTGGGCCGAGCCTTTGTCCCCTTCATATGCATGTCCAGTTTCTGTCTCGCTGAGCTCTCAAACTTTCTTTACATTGTGCTCAACAGTAGTTGTCTCCTTGTCTCAGGATGTGCACCTAAGATATGTCTAGTAACGCACATTTTTTTTTTAGCCTTTAAACTTTAAAATATGCTTATAGTTTAAAGGAGAACTCCACCCAAAAAACTGAGAATGATACAATGGTTGGATAGATCCCTAGTTTCCAAATACTTTTTTTTGGGTGGGCCTCTTTGGCTCAGATTGGAAGGTACAACCCAATGTGTCTTGTTTCCGTAGATGTCTATTTCGGCTGAATTTGGAAAGAGACAATCCAGGCCGGACTGGGCCGCTCAGCAGTCTGGAGATTACCCGGTGAATAAGACGACGGCGAAGAACCTGGCGCAGACCACGGACTGGAACGCCGGGATACGACCCGCCCCCGTTCGAGCGGGCCTTCCCAAACTGTCTGAGAAGGGGAGGAAAGCTTGTACCCGGACATCGAGGAGTTCTCCAAGTATGTGATGATAGGACGTTATATTATATCTATATTGTATGTTATTATAGATACTGCCTTATATCTCATATTTCTTATCACAAGTCCCTACAACTTTGTGTTACTAGCACCTCTTCCAAATAGATCAACCGATATATTACACACAGCGGTTCCTTAATATACAGCGCTGCGGACCCTTTTTGGCGCCATATAAATAAAATATAATAATAATGACAATTTTGAGTGTAGACTCCAGTATTTCTTAGCTAAAAACAAAATATTTTTTTAGGAATTACCGGCTTTTTGCCCTGATAAGTATCATCTGTCATCTCAGGAGAGCGCTTCCGATAGGAGGCTGTCCAAGTGTTGACTTCTTTCTAATGAAGACTCCGGGTTCTTACCCAAACTCTCTACTGGACAGACGCGACCTAGGGATGCCATTTGCGTAAAGCAGCGCAGGGGAGAGCAAGAAGGCTGCCGGAAGCGGATCCGAAGATCCCTTTTCCTGCAATGCTCTCCCCATAGGATTGAATGGCTAATGCCTTCTTCAGATGGCGTTCGCCATCGGGGTCAAGCTCCGAAAAGCTACCGCAGTCCCCAGTATTATGGTATTTACGGTTTAATGCGGTACTCTGCCTAATGCAGGAGATATCTCCGATAGGCTTTTCTTAAATTACAATTTTACTTGAGAATGCGTAAACCATGCCAAAAAAGTCATTTCTGCATGCTTTAGGGCTTCATAAATAGGTATTTAACATAATATTCTACCCTGGTTTGAATATATTTTGTCCCTTTATTAACATGACCAAACAAAGTTAAAATAAAGACAAGACAAGGCTCCGCCTGATGTAGTCTGACGTGTGCAGCCTGCGCTCCGGTGTATCGGGATCCGTTGTTCTACACAGGGATATAATAATGCAGGATAAAGCGTTATAAAAACTGTGCAACTTTATTAACAAGATGCACAAAACAACGGGGAAGCAGGAATAAGGGACTTACGGAGACAATACTTCACATAAGGCCCCGAGACCTTACATCCGTCCTCCTCGAGACCACCCAGCGGCACCAACAGAGACCCCCTCGCTGGGGTGCAACGAATCGGAGTTTGGCATCAGCACTGATCCGAAAAATGATATTCTGCACTCATTGGGGCATATTCAATTAGCTTTTGGATTCGCGGTAACGCGCGTTACCGCGAAAAGTGCGCGTTCTTGTGGGTATTACGGTACCGTATTAACGCGGATTTTCGTTCGCAACCCTATGGGCTGCGAATGAAAATCCACGTTATTGCGGTACCGTGTATTACGTTTCGCGGCTGTTCCGGCGCGTTACCGCGAATCCAAAAGCTAATTGAATATGCCCCTAAATGTCTGCACCTCCGTGTTGGATACAAAAATGAATCTATCCAGACCCTGAACTGTTATGGGTCACGATTAGAGGATTTGCATAGAGAACTGGAACTAATCTACATGAAATACTCCTAATAGCCGGTGTAGAGTATGTAACACCAGTACAGCCGTGACAGCCTGGAGCACAACGGATGTAATAAGTCATTTCTTCTGCAGTGATGACATCTGAGGGTCTATCGGTGACCCTGTACCACCTCGCCCTCTCCCTCACACCCCTTCCCATCCATGTGTCATTATAACCCCCCGAGGGCTACACACTCTTCTCATAACTGAGAGAATGAAATTGTATCTCCCCCTCTATCCTAACACGCTTATTACACTCATTCATCAGGATCAACTTACATATTACATGTTACGTTACATATTTTCTTGAGGTCTAAGACCGACATGTCAATGAAACTTATTTTGCTCCATGTTAATGGTCTCCACCCTCTCCCACCCCCCTTTTTCTTTTAGTACATTTCAGAAACTAAACATTGATTTTTCTCCAGAAAACCCATTTCTGTTCTCCCTCACACTGCTCTATATTATTCACATAATGACAGCATAGCGACGTGTCCTGTAGACGTAGGACGTGTTGACCAGACATTGACCACTGAAGACAGGGGCATCGCTCTTATCAGTAAACTCGGACCACTTGAAGAAACCTTAGTAAACATTTATAGACCCAATGGAGATCATCCGTCATTTTTCCTCTTACCGGCTTAGAGAGCTTAAAAATCGTAGACAATGTTATGTTATTCTAAGTGGGATCTTCTACACTATTGCTACGTGAAAGCCACCAGCACCTTCTTGTCCAGGCTTCATAGCCCGCTACAAAAGCGTGAAAGAATCGGGCGTATTTTATTGTTAACAACAAAAGACATTTTATTCCAACGCTCATCGTTTAGTGAGATGATTTTAACAGACTGCCGGACATCTCAATTCATCACGGACGGGAATGTAGATCTAATCAGATCACTCAGCAGTTATATCCTCCGTCAACTTCCTAACTGTCCAGAGAGGTCAACCCTCCAGGATACTAAACAAAGCCCTTACCCTAATTCATTACACTTGTATCAGATACTTTAACTGACTGTAGAAAGTGCCTAAATCAGAGCTGGTCACCATTAACGCCTGGCCCTCCGTGCTGGTATCAAAAACGGATTTATCCACGGTCACAATATAGGAAGATCAGAAGACCACAGTATGAGACAAGGTCATTAGCTAGGCTGGGTGCACACTGCAGAAAATCTCTCCTGATGCGATATCGTTAACGATTTTACCAACGTCAGGAAAAGAAAAAAGTCCCGATCAGCAGCCGATTCCTGTGTACACAATATACACGTTTTACACGATTTACCTTCAGATCTGTGCTCTTTATTTGTCATAAAGGAGCATAATGCAACATTTTCACAGGAAACTTATAAACATCATATTAGAGGTAGCAGAAAAATGAGAGTCTCATTATAGGAAAAAACAAAAGAATATCTTGCGTTGTCTTAAACGTTTTATGATAAATCCAATAAGTCGGACACTCAGCTAATAAGCTGAAAGGTCTTAGGGCTTTGCAATCAACACTTAAACAATGTAACGAGCATCATGATCTGGGACCCATCAGCTTCCACTTTACAATCTAATCTCTCCCACCCCCAAACAACCTAATTGGTCCCAACAAACACAGGCTTATGTCCACAGCTGTTATCTCACCAAGATAGATTTGGGAACAGCTAACCTGGATCTCAGCCATCTACAGCTCTAGGGCCTGATGGATGTTCCCGCTGGATACTGTAAGAGCCTTAGTAAACAATCTCTATATTGTGCAGAACCTACCAAAGCCAAAATAATATTTATTCCAGAAATCTAGTAAAAACCTATTCGGTCCAATTACACATTTACAAATCCATCTCCTCTTTGAACCCTAAATTGTCTGCCGAAGTCCTAACAAATTAGACCCCTGTGCCCAACTATGGTTCACTATACAATTATACAATATAATAACCAGAAATCACAAGCTCTCCCCTAAACCTCTGACATTCATCTTGACTTTACTTTTTTTTTTAAAGAGAATATGGAAGTAACATTAACATATTAATATAAGTTTTATTTCTTTTTCTTGAAGGAATATATTAAAGCAACTCAGTTTTCTGTTTTTGTTGTTTGACATAACTTATCACCAAACTACATTCTTGCGGATGTTTGGGACCGATCTAGACATCCGAATGTTGCTTCATATTGGGGTCAGCGTTGGGTTTTGCATTTTGTGCTTTCGAATAATATTTCAAAGGAACAAATAACTATCAGAGTTTAATGATATTTTATTCCATTTTAGTCAAATAAAGATTGTGCGGTACACTATGGTGCTCGGTCCTGTGTAATAACGGGCATTTAAAGAACAATGCAATTATATAAAAAGTCCACTAAATTTGAATTACGCAGCCAGTACATGAATAATGATGAATGTCGTAGCCTGGTGACCCTTCCTCTTTGATGGATAGACCCTCTGCCGGCCTCTATATACCAGGACTGAGTGTGCAGACCCATCCGTATCAGGGGCATGATATGGGCCGAGTCACAGACGCGAAAGTCCCAGCGGGTGATCATTGGCGCTATGAGACTTTATTAAGTCAGCGGCTGAACCAATAATTTGGATGTTTTTATACCGTGAAGTTATGCTGTGCTGAAAATATATTCAAAGACTACAATTGCATAGCTACACCTAATATATTTGCTAAAATGATGTACAAAATATAGTATATACTATTAGTTAAGCTTGGCCTTGATTTAAGTGGTTTAGAATGTGAGTTTATAAACAGATTGCTAATGACGTAACCCCTTCTGTTCCCGTCCCTTTAGCTATCGCTCTGTTTGAGAGTCAGCCTTGGCGAGTCCCCCCATCAGACCATGGATCAGACGAGGAGTAGGAAGGATGGAAGCCATCAGCATCACCCCCAGCGCCCGATGACCAGTCACGGCACCTGTTTGCAGATAGACCGAGGTGCCAGCCCTGTTTATCACCCCTGAGATCTGGTTTCTGCCTCTGTCCACAAAACATGACCTCATCCGGCTTCTTTGTCATTCACAAGGCCTTAGATCCAATCTATATCTCTCTCTGCCCCAGGTATCGTCTCTCCGCGCCTCTCCTGGTGACATCACAGTGCCCGGGGAAAGGTCCAACACCTGAGTCCTGTGATGTTTTCAATGTATAACAAATATGTTGTGACCAGTTTTTTAGGAACAAGGAGTCTCCCTTTCTACTCCATGTGTTAGGTTCATCTTATTGTCTTGTTTTATACTTTATAGGAGGATTTCTACCTTACTTTTATTATTTGTGGATTGTTTTGTGTTTTCTCTGTATTTATTTTCTATTTTTGTAGTTATTATTGGATTTGCAAAAATATATTTGTAGTCTTTCCTATTATTTTTATCGTAGATTTGTAAAGTGCCACAAAACTTCGCAGCTCCGTACAGTAGGGAAAACAGTACATACATAAAACAGGGCGTACAAGGTAGACAAAATAAACGCAGACATGAAAACAAAGGGTATGGAGGACCCTGCTCATTACAGAGCTTACATTCTAAGTGGGAGAGGGCACAGCTGGAACAAGAGGAGCGAGTGTGGCTCAGAGTGGAAATTGAGATAGTTGTGAGGGTGCATTAGTGTGAGTAGTGTTATCGAGGATAAGGTCACCTCTAATAAAGAGATGGGTTTTTCAAAGAGCATCTAAAGATTTGAATCTGTGGGAAAGTCTGATTGAGCGAGGTCGGGAATTCTATAAGTGGGGAGCAGCACAGGAGAAGTCTTGTAGGCGGCAGTGAGAGGTGGTTACCAGAGACGAGACAATGTGCAGGTCAGAGGTAGATCTAAGAGGGTGGGAGCGAGAGTATTTTGGTTTGAGATTGAGACAATTACTTTGAGTTATGGAAATATAACAATTTATATATCAGGAGAATTTAGGGTTACTTGGACAGTTCCGAACCACCTTTGTTAACATTTACTGATGAACAACACTGACATGTTATATATACTGCTCTGAGATGTATCATAAATGTAAAGTAATAGATTATAGAAGATAATGGAGCTCAGGGATTGTAAATAAATGGGTTTAATGTCCTATTCAGGCCCATTGGTGAATGTTAATTTTTATATATTAGTTTTCTGTCAGTAAATTTACTGATAGTTGGCAATCATGATTCATAACCTAGGATCTCACCCATCCTTGAGACGGGGAGAGTTAAAATTTGTACTCCACAAGAATCCACAAAGTGGATTAGACATCGCGGGGTCCGGGGTTCCTGACAGCCGGGTCCCGTTAGATTGCGTGCCTTTAGGATATTCGATCCATCTATCTTCCCTGGACGGGGTATTTTGTTATAAACATGTAAACATGTTTTTAAAACCCTGCATTTGTAATACATTCCATGTGGAAGTAGTGTGAAGTGATCGCAGGTTATCTTGCACACAGTGGAGGCGGCCATTTTAAGGGCTGGACCAATATTCATGAGAAAGCAGCCAATCGATTCGCTAATATCCGGCAACATCTCTGAGTTACTTTGTGAGGTACGCAGTGGAGAGAACTCTGCGACCACAGTACAATGGGATCCGGTGGTAATAATCAGGCACGTTGTACCTCAGTAACGTACCCGATTCCTGGTGAATTAAATGGCTGCATTTACAAAATGGCTTCCCTCCTGTCAGTCAGTAACGAGTGGTCTTTAATAAGTAGCACTGGAAAACACAGGAGGATGCACAGATTAAGCTGATTCCACATCCGGGGTAAACTGACTGACGCTTAGTTTGGTGTTGACGAGTTGGTAGGTTCTGCAGACTACAGATAACAGGAGTGGATATTGGGAGTTGTAGTCTAACCTGCACCTGGAGCACAGGGATATCCCTGGGAGCCATTTGTTATATCTCACTAGTAATTAATGACTGCGACGGGTGTTGGCCGTTCCCAGCTCATGAAATAATGAACAGTTTTGGAGTCCGCACCCAATGTGTTTGCACTGCAGTTTAAACGTCCACTTCCAAGGGTGATAAGTGATGGATACGGGGTGACCACGGGTCACGTAACAGCCCTCACACACTAATAATGTAACTTAATCTCCACTTACACGTCCCAGTGACCTGTCCTGGGCCAGGTCTCCCTCAGTCATTGTCTTGTAGGATTACGCTGGATGGATGAGCTGAACTTTCAGCACAAAACGTCCAGCTGTTTCTCCTCCTCATTAGACCATAAACATCAACGTGGTACATCACCCCCATGTGTCACCGTTTGTCTGCCCCTTTAGATTGTAAGCTCTAGGGATCAGGGCTCTCTTCACTCCTGTTCTCATTACCTGTTTGCTCACCAGCTACACTGAGCACCTCCTCCTTGGGCTCTCTGTCCATTGCCTCCTCTCCTCCATTGTCTTCGCACTTCTATCAGTGGCTCTAAACCTGTTAGTTGTGCCCACACTAATGGGCACAGGTTTCAGTCTGCGCTTAATATACCCCTTGTACCCCAGTAGCTGTGCTGAGAGTTGTAGTGTTATTTGTTTACTGTACTGTACTGTTATACCCTGTACTGTCCTGTTGTTTGCACTCTGTACGGCGCTGCGGACCTCAAGTGGTGCCCTATAAATAAAGATTATTATTATTAATAATAATAATTAATTACTCCTTTGATTCAAAATATATGAAGCATTGATGGAAAGGACAGCGGGTGATATTCCCAGAAGTTGCAGAACGCTATAATCACACATATTTTACATTTTGCACTCAGTCTGATCATACCGCCACATGATTGACTGTACATGTGATGGTAAAACATTGCGCAGTTTTGATGCTGGAAATATGAAGCAGCCACCCACGTGGTTACAGGACAGTCCGTATATGTGTGTTATCCCTTCCTGCGTGTTACGGTCTCCAGCTATTTTGACACTGTAATAAATGTCCGTACACAGCATATTAATCATATCCTGCATGGTGAATGTGAGCTATGTTTACTGAGCATTGTTGCTTGAAAACCGTGTCATGTACAGAATAAATATCACATCGTACACAGTGATGTGTACTGTTATAATCCCTACAAATAGAGAATTCCAGATGACATGAAGGTTAAAGGTTAACTCCACCCAGGACTTTAAAAAAACGGCCGTGAGTTGAATTCAGCGTATAAAAATAGAATCCTAAACTTGTCTCATCTGATTGGGTTGTTCGTGTTCAGGGTTGTCAAAGCCCCGCCCCATAAACTTATTACACCCTCTTATTACATGTCAGAGAAAAGCAGACTTAAATGGGACTGGAAATAAGTTCTACGTTAATCATAGTGACATTACAGGCTGCATCTTGTAAAGTTAATAAAATCCGTTTATTATTTATACATTCATGTGTTACAATTATATTTTTAAATATTGGTTCCTATGCTACTTATGATGTATATAAGAAATGTTCTGTCGTGGGAATATTCTTCAAAACGCTACTAAGGTATTAGAGTGTTGCTTATATTCTATATAAAAGGAGCGATGATAATTCTGCCTTAACTTGTCTGTAGGAGTCATTTATTTGTTATATGACCATTGTTTTACGTGGTCATTTTGTAGTACTTTACATCAGCGCTCCACAGGTGGGAAATGATCCTGAATGGAGAGAATCGAATAGAGAATGACTATGAAACATCTATCTAAGGCACAAACCAAACCCAGATCTATATACAACCCTAAATACTCTTCACTAGAATATTGTGTAGAACTGTAAAGCCAAAGACATGTCTAAGAACGTTTTCACGTTCCTCTAATTTTAGGAAATCTCCAGTTACTTCCATTTACGCCCAGTGGCTTATTCGCCCTTCAAAGATAAGGCATACCTGCCAAACTTTGAATAGTGAATTCCGGGAGATCCCGGGCAGGGGGCGTGGTTGGAGGGCGTGGGGCATGGTGAATCGCGTCATTTTGGCCCCACCCCCGCGATAAAAACGTAATTTGCCAAAATGACGCGATTCACCCCAAATCGCGTCATTTTGGCGACTAAATTGCGGTATGCAGGATACTTGCCTGCCTTCCTGGAAGTCCGGGAGACCTACTCGGATTTCGGGAGTCTCCCGGACATTCCGGGAGAGTTGGCAAGTATGAGATAAGGACTGGTCACCCTGGTGCGTTATTCAGTATTACAGGTTAACAACCCGCCAGCTAACAAGTATTTATATGAGATCTACGATTTGATTATAACTATGCTTTTGGGAGTTAATTACGGTTCTCAATAAGCAGAGGCTGGGGAGATTTTGGGGAGAGGAGAGGCTGAAAAAAAAAAAAGAAAAGATTTGGAGGCCGCAGCAGGACTACGAGGCCATACATAGGAAAACAGTGGCCTTAGGCATCAAATACACTTGCAGGAAACATGGTAATATCCCCACCACAGTAATCTCCCTCTCTCCTATTTACATATCACCAAAAGTGTCCAACATCTCAATAAAGGTTCCTGCCGATAATGAAAATAGAGAGAAAATACATTGCATACAGGTGATGTTGTCTGTAGCAACCAATCAGATATTCTCTCTTATTGTCTACAAAGCACTAGAACAATGAGAATTAGAAGCTGTTGCTGTGGGCACACTACCATATTTTTGCTTTGGCACCAGTTTCAAATATTCTCATTGGATTTAGTGAAACATATACAGGCCAATACATTGCCACATGTCCTGCCAGGCCATAATGCACATTAAAGGCTCGTTCAGATAATGGGGTGTCAGCATTTTCCAGCTCGAAAACCGATATTGTCAATTTTTTGTCAGTAGCGCATTTTTGTTACTGTGTGAAAAACACATTTATTTAGGCATCAAGGGGTATATTTACTAAACTGCAGGTTTGAAAACGCGGAAATGTTGCCGATAGCAACCAATCAGATTCTAGTTGTCATTTATTTAATACATTGTACAAAATGATAACTGGAATCTGATTGGTTGCTATAGGCAACATCTCCACTTTTTCAAAACCCCACCTTGATAAATTTACCCCCAAGACTACTGATCGCGAAGCCTACAGTATTTCAACAGCACATTCCTGGCCTTATGGTATGGAATACTTGCCAACTCTCCCGGAATATCCGGGAGACTCCTGAAATCCGGGTAGGTCTCCCGAACTCCCGGGAGAGCAGGCAAGTATCCCGCATACTGGAATTTATTTGCCATAATGACGCGATTCGCGCTGAATCTCGCCACTTTGGCCCAGCCCCCGCGACAAATGGCGGTTTTGTCGCGGGGGCAGGGCCAAAATGACACGATTGACCACGTTCCGCCCCCTCCTTCCCTCCAACCACGCCTCCTGCCCGGGATCTCCCGGAATTAACTATGCAAAGGTTGGCAAGTGTGTGGTATGGTTGTTGACTTACTCTGGCAAAAGAGGCATAGCCTAGCTGGTCTGATTGTGGTCATTGTCTGGGCAGCTCTGGGTATAAGGTATCTAGTCCCAATTTGTCATTTTGTATGTTTAGGTATATGCAGAACACAAGATTCATCGCTGTAAGAATTCGTACGCAACAACGTTCACTCTCTTAAAACCTATTAAACGAGCTTTGACTCTGTTAATCCAAAATTTAATGTAAATTGACTCTGTGGACAGGAACATAAAAATGTCTATATTGCTATAAAACGGGACACAGCATAGGATACCCAGTACTGTTATACAATGAGCTCTGTTACAGGACTGAATCCACTTCAATAAAATAGAAATTGTCAGCAAGCTAAAAACAAGATGGAAAAATATACAAATCTCACACAAACCGCAATTCCTTGGCAAACCCAGTTTGTGAACAACAATTTTACATTGTGGGAAGGTCTGCATAGTTGAAACTAGAAGATGTGATTCTACTCCACTTAGCCTGGGGTCTCCCACGTGTTTTATTACAAGCTGCAGGCAAGATTTCATGTGTTTCCTTTACCAATAGCCTTTTTATTTTCTATACATGTCCTTTGATCTTCATGATGAAGCTCTTGTTTGGAAATGCACTAACCAACTGTGTGACTTATGGGACCTCTAGAGACAACTCATTGCACTAGGGCTTATTTAAATGTATTTTACAAAATTGGTGAATCATTTCTTATTTTCGCTTTAGAATTGTTTTCTTTGACGTTAAAGGGTATTTGATTTTGAACCCGTGATAAGAATCTGTTTAATAAATCCATTTTCATTCCATGATATAAGAAAATAAAATGTGAAAAATGCCAAAGGAGGTGAATACTTTTTATAGCCCCTGTATAATAATAGTCATATGCAACGGCACAGAAAATGCTTCTCTAGTTTTTAGCAAAACACGCCCAGCCGGGACATGATAAAAAGGAATGTTAGTTAGTAATGCTGAAAAAATGATGTAGTATAATCATAATTACTGCTGTCACTTAGCAATTAACACTTTGTATTAAATTGCTTTCCTCCACAGATGTCATATTTTATTTGTAAATATATATTAAACCTCTGGACAATCCAGCTCTACCTGTGTTGTAGTAATTGTATGACACCTAGTGGTAGTAACTAGATATTACAACATGAAATAATAAGAAAATGATATCTAAGTGCCTATGGCAGCGGTTCCCAAAGACTGCGCCGCGGCTCCCAGAGGTGCCGCAGCGCTGTCACAGGGGTGCCATGGCCAGGAAGAAAAGAAAAAAAAACAACTTACCAATCCGGCGGCACCTGGGACCCAGCATTCTCCTCCCTCCTCGCTTCATGTCGGGTGTGACGTCATCACGTCTGACATATTCAGTGAGAAGACAGAAGATATAGAAGAAAAAAAGGCCAAGTATGGTAAGTAAAGAAAGGGGAGGGGAAGTGGTGATAGGAAACAACAATGGAGGGGTAAAAGAATGAAGGAGGGGGCAGAGTGAGGATGAAGAGGGGCAGAGTATAGATGAAGGAGGGCACAGAGTGTGTGGATGAAGGAGGGCACAGAGTGTGTGGATGAATGGGCACAGAGTGTGTGGATGAAGGAGGGCACAGAGTGTGTGGATGAAGGAGGGCACAGAGTGTGTGGATGAAGGGGGCACAGAGTGTGTGGATGAAGGAGGGCACAGAGTGTGTGGATGAAGGAGGGCACAGAGTGTGTGGATGAAGGAGGGCACAGAGTGTGTGGATGAAGGAATGCACAGAGGGCACACAGTGTGTGGATGAATGGGGCACAGATTGTGAATGAAGGAGGGCACAGAGTGTGTGGATGAAGGAGGGCACAGAGTGTGTGGATGAAGGAATGCACAGAGGTCACACAGTGTGTGGATGAATGGGGCACAGATTGTGAATGAAGGGGGGCACAGAGTGTGTAGATGAAGGAGGGCACAGAGTGTGTGGATGAAGGAGGGCACAGAGTGTGTGAATGAAGGAGGGCACAGAGTGTGTGGATGAAGGAGGGCACAGAGTGTGTGGATGAAGGAGGGCACAGAGTGTGTGGATGAAGGAGGGCACAGAGTGTGTGGATGAAGGAGGGCACAGAGTGTGTGGATGAAGGAGGGCACAGAGTGTGTGGATGAAGGAGGGCACAGAGTGTGTGGATGAAGGAGTGCACAGAGTGTGAATGAAGGAGGGCACAGAGTGTGTGTATAAAGGGGGCACAGAGAGTGAATGAAGGCGGGCACAGAGTGTGTGGATGAAGGGGCACAGAGAGTGAATGAAGGAGGGCACAGAGTGTGTGGATGAAGGGGCACAGTGTGTGGATGAAGGGGGCACAGAGTGTGTGGATGAAGGAGGGTACAGAGTGTGTAGATGAAGGAGGGCACAGAGTGTGTGGAGATGAAGGAGGGCGCAGAGTGTGTGGAGATGAAGGAGTGCACAGAGTGTGTGGATGAAGGAGGGCACAGAGTGTGTGTATAAAGGGGGCACAGAGAGTGAATGAAGGAGGGCACAGAGTGTGTGGATGAAGGGGCACAGAGAGTGAATGAAGGCGGGCACAGAGTGTGTGGATGAAGGGGCACAGAGAGTGAATGAAGGAGGGCACAGAGTGTGTGGATGAAGGGGCACAGTGTGTGGATGAAGGGGGCACAGAGTGTGTGGATGAAGGAGGGTACAGAGTGTGTAGATGAAGGAGGGCACAGAGTGTGTGGATGAAGGAGGGCACAGAGTGTGTGGATGAAGGGGGCACAGAGTGTGTGGATGAAGGAGGGCACAGAGTGTGTGGATGAAGGGGGCACAGAGTGTGTGGATGAAGGGGGCACAGAGTGTGTGGATGAGGGAGGGCACAGAGTGTGTGGATGAAGGAGGGCACAGAGTGTGTGGATGAAGGAGGGCACAGAGTGTGTGGATGAAGAGGGCACAGAGTGTGTGGATGAAGGAGGGCACAGAGTGTGTGGATGAAGGAGGGCACAGAGTGTGTGGATGAAGGAGGGCACAGAGTGTGTGGAGATGAAGGAGGGCACAGAGTGTGTGGAGATGAAGGAGTGCACAGAGTGTGTGGATGAAGGAGGGCACAGAGTGTGTGTATAAAGGGGGCACAGAGAGTGAATGAAGGCGGGCACAGAGTGTGTGGATGAAGGAGGGCACAGAGTGTGTGGATGAAGGGGGCACAGAGTGTGTGGATGAAGGAGGGTACAGAGTGTGTAGATGAAGGAGGGCACAGAGTGTGTGGATGAAGGAGGGCACAGAGTGTGTGGATGAAGGGGGCACAGAGTGTGTGGATGAAGGAGGGCACAGAGTGTGTGGATGAAGGGGGCACAGAGTGTGTGGATGAAGGGGGCACAGAGTGTGTGGATGAGGGAGGGCACAGAGTGTGTGGATGAAGGAGGGCACAGAGTGTGTGGATGAAGGAGGGCACAGAGTGTGTGGATGAAGAGGGCACAGAGTGTGTGGATGAAGGAGGGCACAGAGTGTGTGGATGAAGGAGGGCACAGAGTGTGTGGATGAAGGAGGGCACAGAGTGTGTGGAGATGAAGGAGGGCACAGAGTGTGTGGAGATGAAGGAGTGCACAGAGTGTGTGGATGAAGGAGGGCACAGAGTGTGTGTATAAAGGGGGCACAGAGAGTGAATGAAGGCGGGCACAGAGTGTGTGGATGAAGGGGCACAGAGAGTGAATGAAGGAGGGCACAGAGTGTGTGGATGAAGGGGCACAGTGTGTGGATGAAGGGGGCACAGAGTGTGTGGATGAAGGAGGGTACAGAGTGTGTAGATGAAGGAGGGCACAGAGTGTGTGGATGAAGGAGGGCACAGAGTGTGTGGATGAAGGAGGGCACAGAGTGTGTGGATGAAGAGGGCACAGAGTGTGTGGATGAAGGAGGGCGCAGAGTGTGTGGATGAAGGAGCGCACAGAGTGTGTGGATGAAGGAGGGCACAGAGTGTGTGGATGAAGGAGCGCACAGAGTGTGTGGATGAAGGAGGGCACAGAGTGTGTGGATGAAGGAGGGCACAGAGTGTGTGGAGATGAAGGAGGGCACAGAGTGTGTGTGGATGAAGGAGGGCGCAGAGTGTGTGGATGAAGGAGGGCACAGAGTGTGAGGATAAAGGGGGCACAGAGTGTGTGGATGAAGGAGGGCACAGAGTGTGTGGATGAAGGAGGGCGCAGAGTGTGTGGATGAAGGAGCGCACAGAGTGTGTGGATGAAGGAGGGCACAGAGTGTGTGGATGAAGGAGGGCACAGAGTGTGTGGATGAAGGAGGGCACAGAGTGTGTGGATGAAGGAGGGCACAGAGTGTGTGGAGATGAAGGAGGGCACAGAGTGTGTGGATGAAGGAGGGCACAGAGTGTGTGGAGATGAAGGAGGGCACAGAGTGTGTGTGGATGAAGGAGGGCGCAGAGTGTGTGGATGAAGGAGGGCACAGAGTGTGTGGATGAAGGAGGGCACAGAGTGTGTGGATGAAGGAGGGCACAGAGTGTGTGGATGAAGGAGGGCACAGAGTGTGTGGATGAAGGAGGGCACAGAGTGTGTGGATGAAGGAGGGCACAGAGTGTGTGGATGAAGGAGGGCACAGAGTGTGTGGAGATGAAGGAGGGCACAGAGTGTGTGTGGATGAAGGAGGGCACAGAGTGTGTGGATGAAGGAGGGCACAGAGTGTGTGGAGATGAAGGAGGGCACAGAGTGTGTGTGGATGAAGGAGGGCACAGAGTGTGTGGATGAAGGAGGGCACAGAGTGTGTGGAGATGAAGGAGTGCACAGAGTGTGTGGATGAAGGAGGGCACAGAGTGTGTGGATGAAGGAGGGCACAGAGTGTGTGGAGATGAAGGAGGGCACAGAGTGTGTGGATGAAGGAGGGCACAGAGTGTGTGGATGAAGGAGGGCACAGAGTGTGTGGAGATGAAGGAGGGCACAGAGTGTGTGGAGATGAAGGAGGGCACAGAGTGTGTGGATGAAGGAGGGCACAGAGTGTGTGGATGAAGGAGGGCACAGAGTGTGTGGAGATGAAGGAGGGCACAGAGTGTGTGGATGAAGGAGGGCACAGAGTGTGTGGAGATGAAGGAGGGCACAGAGTGTGTGGAGATGAAGGAGGGCACAGAGTGTGTGGATGAAGGAGGGCACAGAGTGTGGATGAAGGAGGGCACAGAGTGTGTGGAGATGAAGGAGGGCACAGAGTGTGTGTAGATGAGGGAGGGCACAGAGTGTGTGGATTAAGGAGGGCACAGAGTGTGTGGATGAAGGAGGGCACAGAGTGTGTGGATGAAGGAGGGCACAGTGTGTGTGGATGAAGGAGGGCACAGAGTGTGTGGAGATGAAGGAGGGCACAGAGTGTGTGGAGATGAAGGAGGGCACAGAGTGTGTGGAGATGAAGGAGTGCACAGAGTGTGTGGATGAAGGAGTGCACAGAGTGTGTGGATGAAGGAGGGCACAGAGTGTGTGTATAAAGGGGGCACAGAGTGTGTGGATGAAGGAGGGGCACAGAGTGTGTGGATGAAGGAGGGCACAGAGTGTGTGGATGAAGGAGGGCACAGAGTGTGTGGATGAAGGGGGCACAGAGTGTGTGAATGAAGGAGGGCACAGAGTGTGTGGATGAAGGAGGGCACAGAGTGTGGATGAAGGAGGGCACAGAGTGTGGATGAAGGAGGGCACAGAGTGTGTGGATGAAGGAGGGCACAGAGTGTGTGGATGAAGGAGGGCACAGAGTGTGTGGATGAAGGAGGGCACAGAGTGTGTGGATGAAGGGGGCACAGAGTGTGTGGATGAAGGAGGGCACAGAGTGTGTGGATGAAGGAGGGCACAGAGTGTGTGGATGAAGGAGGGCACAGAGTGTGTGGATGAAGGAGGGCACAGAGTGTGTGGATGAAGGAGGGCACAGAGTGTGTGGATGAAGGGGGCACAGAGTGTGTGGATGAAGGAGGGCACAGAGTGTGTGGATGAAGGAGGGCACAGAGTGTGTGGATGAAGGAGGGCACAGAGTGTGTGGATGAAGGGGGCACAGAGTGTGTGGATGAAGGAGGGCACAGAGTGTGTGGATGAAGGGGGCACAGAGTGTGTGGATGAAGGGGGCACAGAGTGTGTGGATGAAGGAGGGCACAGAGTGTGTGGATGAAGGAGGGCACAGAGTGTGGATGAAGGAGGGCACAGAGTGTGTGGATGAAGGAGGGCACAGAGTGTGTGGATGAAGGAGGGCACAGAGTGTGTGGATGAATGGGCACAGAGTGTATAGATGAAGGGGGCACAGAGAGTGAATGAAGGAGGGCACAGAGTGTGTGTATAAAGGGGGCACAGAGTGTGTGAATGAAGGCGGGCACAGAGTGTGTGTGGATGAAGGGGCACACTGTGATTGTGAAGGGGCACAGTGTGTTGTTTTATTTTGATCTTATTCCTCTTAGTATTAGCTGTAAATTATTCTTTGACAGAAATATCATTGAAAAAAATATATAAAAACATTCTTTACCCTTGGATTTATGTGTATTATTATTTTTGCAAACAACTTAAGTATTTCTGTCCTGACCTAAATACTTATTACGTTATTTTGACCCAACTACTTATAAAACGGGACTGCTCAGTAATTATTTTGGAGGGGTGCCTTGAAAAAATTATGGAGACTCTAAGGGTGCCGCGAACTGCAAGAGTTTGGGAACCACTGGTTTATGGGTTCTCTAATATCCAAAAGAAAAAGTGACTTAACCTCAAAAATATGATAAATATAAAATATAATTACTATTGTGTAGTCTTGATGTGTCTGTGACTTCTTTTCTTCTTAAATCATTCAATCCGATAGTACCATAGGAATGAAAAAAATCCAAATAGTGTAATACAATAACACAAATAAATACGGTAAATACACCACAGAGTATGACAAGTAGTATAGTGAATAGTGTCCAAGCTTGTAAGAGTTTCGTGCTGTGATTTCAAGGTATCACCAGAAATACACTTCAATGCAGCCTTTGTAATGTGGACTTTTACAGATGCAGTAGTCTCCTCAGAAAGATTATTTCTCTCTCAATTCAATTTCCGCATCTTGTGGTTGAGAAATATGTGAAATAAAATAAAGGAGCAAATCTGGCATAATATCCTCTAAAATCGGTGAACTTTGAATTATGCAAATACAAACTCACATTATTAAAAACATATCACAAACTTCAAATGTAAACAGAGGTGCAAAACCTCCTACCGGAGGAGACAGGATAAACAGTCAGCGTTAATAAGATCTGGAAAGTACCCAGGTTGCAAAACACTGGACCCTTATTCGAATCAAGATTGTGATCCTGGCGGGTGATTAGCACAAAAATGTTACCAACGCGTTTCGACCGTGGGTCTTTGTCAAGGTGGATGAGGTGTGTCATTTGTGACTCCATTTTATAGTCACGTTAGCTAAAAAAAATTCTCCAAATATAAATACATAAAGAGTAAATGAATCTGAATTCTCCTTGGCTGCCGTTATCTATGTGTATTAAAGCATCAATACCACAATATTGAACTAATAAAATATTCCTGCGTTGATGGACAGCTATAACCTAAATCCATACTTACCAACTCTCCCTGAATGTCAGGGAGACTCCCTGAACTAGGGGTGATCTCCCTCACTCCCTGAAGAGTCTGGCATTCTCCCTGATGCTGAGCCAGTACAAGACGTGGTTGGTTTCGCCATCTGTGGCATGATGACACAGTTCAGAAATTGTGTCCTATGTCCATGTATTGATGCCTATGGAGGTGGCCATTTTCATGGAGACCAAGATTTAATCAAAGACTGACAGGTAAGACAACATGACTTCAGTAATGGAGACAGAAATGTAAAAGACACTTCAGTCTCTAGAGATTCATCAGCTGTTTTTCTTTAATGCATAGCTGCCTACTCTCCCGGAATGTCCAGGAGACTCCCGCATTTCTGGGAGACCTCCCGGGAGAGCAGGGCAACCTCCCAGTTCTCGACCCCGAAATAGATAAAATGGGGGCGGGGCTTAATGAAGCAAATATTGTGTCATATTACTCCTGCCCCTGCTGTAATTGCCCAAAATTGCAACAATCATTTAGGGGTGGGGCCAAAAGGATGCAATTTATCAAGCCCCGCCTACACCGGGATCTCCCTGAAGCCATTGAGGAAAAGTTGGCAGGTATGTATAAATGCCATTAGTCACATAACGCGGCTACGCTGTTACTATGGTGATTTTGATAACAATCGGACTGCGGCCAATCACTGCGGAAGCAGTGCGATTGCAGGTAACTTACCGAATTTATTTGTTTATCATATTTTTTAGGTTAAGTCACATTATATATCCCTTTCTTTAAAAATGAGAACTGACCTGGTAATAACGTTAAAGGAAAGTTCAGCAGGTTTTAGAAAGATGAGCGGCACCAAGATGGAGGACCCGGCGGGTTATAGCTCCAATGGGGCAGGGACTAATGTGAGTTCTCTGTGCAGCGCCGCGGAATCAGTGCCGCTATATATAAATAAATGATGATGATGATTATGTCAACATTTGACGCCAGGTAAGAAATCTTTTGGGATTAGATTTTACTTATGAAAATCCAAAGAAAACTAAATTATTAATGTTATAGATTTTGAATAACATTTTAATGGTCCTCTGTGGGCAGATGAACTTTATCTGTGATATTGGGAGGTGGGGGGTATTGGGGGGGGGGGGGGTTATTAATAAGGTCAGTGTAGATTGATTTTCAATTATTTCATTATTTTAGGAGGATTACCATTAATATTGGAGGTCACCCAGCACATACAGACAGTCACCACCTGTACTATATATAATGTCCTATACTGAGGGGGTGAGAGGGGTAATGGTGATGGGACCCCATATACTGATCATCTGGTTACTGTGACAGGGAGATGTTACAGTACATAGGAAGCTGTGTGCGGTGTATATAGATGGTGGGGCCCCTGCTGGGCCCCTGTATCTCCCAGCACCCCCCTCACAGCCGCTTCGCTATCCCGGGAGGTTTGTCCCTTACCGGCCGCCGTCGTCTCCTGCTTCACTCCCGGCCGGGGCTGACCCGCCACGCTCTCCGTACACCGCACACGTGGTACTGCTGTTTATGTGACGTCACTGGGGACCTCCTGACACGTGGGCTCCGTACACCCGGAACACCCCACAGACACCCGCAACACCCGAACATGAAGCCGCGGAAGAAGCAGGGTGAGTGGTGCAGACATTACACCCCAGTGACATCATGTCTGTGATTATCAGTTACTTCCTGTTCATTATATACCCCCTGCCTATATTATATACCCCCTGTACCCCCTGCCCATTATATACCCCCTGCCCATTATATACCCCCTGTACCCCTGCCCATTATATACCCCCTGCCTATATTATATACCCCCTGCCTATATTATATACCCCCTGTACCCCCTGCCTATATTATATACCCCCTGTACCCCCTGCCCATTATATACCCCTGCCTATATTATATACCCCCTGTACCCCCTGCCCATTATATACCCTCTGCCTATATTATATACCCCCTGTACCCCCTGCCCATTATATACCCCCTGCCTATATTATATACCCCCTGTACCCCCTGCCCATTATATACCCCCTGCCTATATTATATACCCCCTGTACCCCCTGCCCATTATATACCCCCTGCCTATATTATATACCCCCTGTACCCCCTGCCCATTATATACCCCCTGCCTATATTATATACCCCCTGTACCCCCTGCCCATTATATACCCCCTGCCTATATTATATACCCCCTGTACCCCCTGCCCATTATATACCCCCTGCCTATATTATATACCCCTGCCTATATTATGTACCCCCTGCCCATTATATACCCCCTGCCAATATTATATACCCCCTGTACATTATATACCCCCTGCCTATTATATACCCTTTATATCTCCCTGCCCACTGTATATATACTCTCTGTATACCCCATGCCCATTATTTACCCTCTATATACCCCATGCCCACAGTATATATACCCGCTGCCTGCTGTATACACTCTATATACCCCCTGCACATTATATACCCTCTCTACACCCTGTGCCCATTATATGCCCTCCCTATACCACCTACCCGTTATATACCCTCTATATAGACCTCATGTAGCAGTGCTCCTCACAGTGACTGTAGGATGAATAGGTCCGATCTGATATGTGTATGTGACCTTGCTCTCCTCATTAATGTTGCATAGCAGAGCACAGCGGTTATAGGAAGAAGCATTCAGCAATTATGTCTGTTCTCCTTATTACCTGGTATAGCGGAGTGACTATAAGAGGAGGCATTCTGTGATCTCTGCGTGTATGATCTGATTACTGGGCAGCAGCAATTGCCTTTGTTACATTCCAAGAGTTTCTTGATAATTAAAGTTTATTACGACTCGTCTATGTACATATGCTAAAAATAAAATGGTAGCAGGCTGTTAATACCTGCAATGCGTGGTGGTGACGGGGCAGTATGTGATGGTGAGGTGCGTGGTGTAACGGAGAAATGCGTGATGTATAATTCTTGGGGTCATTATATGCTGGCATGATATAATGCAATGTAACCACATCTAAATGTTCTCACTGACTGGTACAAGATTGCTGGCTCCTAACAGGTGGGATATCATTATTATAATATGCATTTAGGGTTATCTATACTGTTAGTATATAGATACATACACTATATGGACAAACGTATTTGGCCACACCTGTTAATTATTGAATTGAGGTGTTTCAATCAGACCCGTTGCCAGAGGTGTATAAAATCAGGCATCTACCCATGCAGTCTCGATTTGCAAACATTTGTGATACAAAATGGGTCATTCTGAAGAGCTCAGTAACCTCCAGCGTGGTTCTGTGATTGGATGCCACCTTTACAATAAGACGGTACGTGGAATATCATCCCTGCTGGATATTCCACGGTCAACTGTAAGTGATATTATTAGAAAGTGGAAGCGTTTAGGAACAACAGCAACTCAGCCACAAATCAGAAGACCACATAAAATCACAGAGGGGGTCAACGACTGCTAAGGCGCATGGTGCGTAAAAGTCGCCAACACTCAGTTAATTCCATAGCTGAAGAGTTCTGAACTTCCACTGACATTAATGTAAGCACAAAAAATGTGCGTCGGGTGCTTAATGAAATGGGTTTCCATGGCCCAGCAGCTGCATGCAAGCCTCACATCACCAAGACCAATGCCAAGCGTCGGATGGAGTGGTGTAAAGCACACCGACACAGGACTGTGGAGCAGTGGAAACGTGTTCTGTGGGGTGACGAATCACGCTTCTCTGTTTGGCAGTCACATGGGCGAGTCGGTTTGTTGGATGCCAGGAGAACGTTACCTGTCTGATTGCATTATGCCAACTGTGAAGTTTGGTGGAGGAGGGATAATGGTATGGGGCTTTTTTTCAAGGTTTGGGTTAGGTCTCTTATCTCCAGTGAAGGGCAATCTTAATGCTTCAGCATACCAAGTCATTTTGTACAATGATATGCTTCCAACTTTGGGGCAACAGTTTTCCAACATGACTGTGCCCCAGTGCACAAAGCAAGGACTACAAAGACATGGTTTGATGAGCTCGGTGTGGAAGAACTTGACTGGCCCACACAGAGCCCTGACCTCAACCCCATCGATCACCTTTGGGATGAACTGGAACGGAGATTGCGAGCCAGGCCTTCTCCTCCAACATCACTGCCTGACCTCATAAATGCTCTACAGAATGAATGGGCACAAATTCCCACAGAAACACTCCAACATCTTGTGGAAAGCCTTCCAAGAAAAGTGGAAGCTGTTATCACTGCAAAGGGGGATCAACTCCATATTAAAGTATATGTATTTGAATACAATGTCATTACAGTCCCTGTTGGTGTAATGGTCAAGCATCCGAATACTTTTGTCTATATAGTGCATATAATCACTGCATAGACCAGATATCTGGGTTACTGAGTGCGGCATCTCTTGTGGTTCTCTATGTACACAGCCGTAATCATATCCTACTGGAGAGTCTTCAGGTTGTCATAGTTGGAAGCAGAAGAGACTAGTAGCTCATGTGTGTTGGTGTGTATGGCATGGTGCAGGGGGATTTCATATTTATCTACTGTCTTCCCCAGGAGACCTCAGCACGGCTGAGCTAATGATGATGACAATCGCCGATGTCATTAAACAACTTCTAGAGGCTCATGAGCAAGGAAAAGATGTTAACCTCAACAAGTAAGTGTCACTGGGCAGGGTGCCTTGGGGTTGGGAGGGTCAGCGGCGGGCAGGTTGCCAGGGGGGGTCAGCGGCAGGCAGGGTCCCAGGGGAGGCAAGGGCGAGTGGCGGGCAGCATTTTCTGGGGGAAAGGGGGACAAGGGTAGTTGGCGGCAGCATTGTCTCTGGGGGGGCCAAGGACTGGTGGGCAGTGACGTCTGCGGGGGGCGAGGGCCGGTGAAAGGCAGCGTTGTCTGGGGGGAGGGCAGTGGCAGGCAGCGTGTCCGTTGAGCGAGGGCTAGTAGCGGGCAGGGTGCACGTGGAGCGAGGGCCAGTAACTAGTCCCATAGTACCGGGACAGGTGCACTGCTTATATAGCAGGCAGAAGCTGATGTAGAATCGATGCCTGGTCTTCACCGCTGGTCCTGCTATAAGAGTGTCTCTGCCCTCCTTCCATTCAGACCACTGACTTGCTGATCTGGGGACTCTTCCTGGCCTATCCTGGAGAATGGGCCGGGGAAATAAATAAGCACTTTATTACTGAGTGAGAAATTGAAGGTTTTGTAGAATGCCTCTTTTATGTGGAGTAATCATCATCATCTTCATCATTTATTTATATAGCGCCACTAATTCCACAGCGCTGTACAGAAAACTCACTCGCATCAGTCCCTGCCCCATTGGAGCTTACAGTCTAAATTCCCTAACACACACTTATACACTCACATGCACATACACACGTTAATTTAATAGCAGACAGTTTACCTACCAGTTGTGCTTTGACTCTTCCCACCCAACACTGAAGTTTTACTTCTGGGTAGATCTTTCCTTTTATTTATTCATCAGTTCCTGTCTATGACCAGCAGATGGCGCCATTGCTATTACAAATGTCTGCAGAAATCTCCCTGTAGAACAACTGCACATTCTGATCAGCAGACAGAGCTTGTATTGTTTATAACATGCTAACTACCAAAACTTTTTCTGTCCTCATCTGATATATATTTATATTTAATCTTAGTCTTTACGTTGAGCCTGTAAATCAATCCGGAGGAATGTAAACGGGGATACGTGCCGTATTTTGCTTAAAATCGCCCTCTGCATATGCCCAGAACTGGACCATATGCCACTAGACGCTGCGACGTCCAAATCATCTTCAAGCGCAGAGGACTCTGACTACAGTCTACAGTTTCATGGGCAGAACGTGGAGGGGACTGGTACATGTACAGTAAGGGCGTGCCAAGATGGAGCGCACCCAGCAAAGTCCGGTTCAAGCTTTGGGCGCCTCTAGGGTTCGTTATTTTCAGTCATATCACTTGCTCCAGCTACAGGTCGGGTGTAAGTTCTGATTACTAGTGATGACGGCTGTGTATGATGCTAGAACATGTGTTTGTAATCAGGAGCAACTGTAAATATGCATTTTATGGAAAAATGTTTTTGTTTGTTTTGTCATGAATGACTATATTATTAACAGTTGACGTTAATTGAATATTTTTTTTTTACCTGTGCGTTCTTTTGGGAATTTATATTATTACAGATTCCATAGTGCCAGATACAGAAGCAAGTTACAAATAGATGAGGTAATACACGTAAGTAGCTCCGATGAGTGTGAGTAAGAAAGTGCAGCAGAATACATGACAGGACGTACGAGGGAGTCGGACAGCGGGCAGATATGGGGCACTAGGTAGAGAGGACCCTGCCCGCGGGAGCTTACAATCCTATATATTCATATGTATTGGACGTATCTGCAGGGAATTGTCTGTTAGAGCAGAGCGGACCTAGACTCATATTCATCAACAGACGTATCTTTACAGCCGCTTGTAATTTAATATGGACGTGTCTATACCTGATTTTAGTCACATTTTTTTTTAAAAAACGCATAATACGTTAGTTTTGCATGCTTTAATGAATCGGGCCCATTATCTCTATACCCTGATTTCTTCTGAGATTAAGGGGACATAGGTCTCTCTTAAATGTCTGCATCACACTTTGGCTTCCCCATTGCTTCACAGTAAGTGAATAGCTTGCAGTCTCCTAGGTAATTGAATAGAAGAATGATCTGGGTGAGCTCTGCCATTTAAGCTGTTTGTCCTGTATTGTATCAGCACTTGTAGAGATTGTCTGAGAGATGTGGACAATGCGCCTCATTTATGTCTGAGCGCAACTTGCACAGAACTTAAACGTAGTTCTCTCTGTATTGAAAACCAAGTGGATCGCAAGATACGTTTCGATATGAATCTGGGTATAAGTGCGCTCTCCCTAAACGTTAATTGCTGTGTGTAGGCAGACAGAGAACACGTCAGTTTTACGCACATGTGTAAGTGAATTAAAAGGTCTCGTCAGAAAGCATGACACATTTTGATAATATAACTTTTTACATTAGGATTAACATGCACCTCTCTGGCAAAGTGTACACAATTATTAGGTATATGAAGCTCAAAATAATGGTGCCAGTTGTTGTCTTACTCGGTGCAACAAATTACCTGACACACAAATAGCTAACAATAAATCTCCCCGATATCTATAGAGACAGTCAACATATCTACATGGTCCTATTTACAGATTTCTATCCCCAAAACCTGTTACTGAGGACAGGGCTGCGTGTGACAGGGACAGTGACATGATGTCAGGCGGTGAACAGAGGCAGCAGGAAGTCACGGACTGAGAGTTATATAGTGGAAGGAGCAGGGTCCCCAGCAGCACAGAGTATATCAGGAGATGAGTGATGTGTTAGTGAGGACAGGGCTGCATGTGACAGGGACAGTGACATGATGTGAGGAGGGGAATAGAGGCAGCAGGAAGCCACAGACTGAGCGTTATATAGTGGAAGGAGTAGGGTCCCCCAGCAGCACAGAGTATATCAGGAGATGAGTGATGTGTTAGTGAGGACAGGGCTGCATGTGACAGGGGCAGTGACATGATGTGAGGAGGGGAATGGAGGCAGCAGGAAGCCACAGACTGAGAGTTATATAGTGGAAGGAGCAGGGTCCCCCAGCAGCACAGAGTATATCCGGAAAGGAGTGATATGTTAGTGAGGACAGGGCTGTCGATTGCTGCTGGGGCCTTGCCATCGTCCCCTTTATTTATCCCAAATTTGCGCCCCTCTAACTGCAGTAGGAGGAGCCTGCTGCTACCACTAGGCTCCTAATAGGCACCTGAAACTCCATCCTTCTGGGTAACTCGCGCTGCTAGTGCACCCCCTTGCTGGTACCCCTGACCTCTTCCTGTAGATCAGGGTTGCTGTGGATGGTCCCCCCTGACCTATCCCACTGGCCTGAGCCGCAGGGCAGAGCGTTGGTACCGGATGCTGGGTCCTAACCAGAACAACGGATTAGATTGATCTAATCTGTAGGTCACAGGAATTGCCGCAGGTAAGTAGTCGTCAGTGCAGGATCTTGAAGCAGTGATGTTTTATTTGCTCAAGTGTCCTGATAAGGACAGTTACACTAGTTTGTGGTATTAGTGATCTCCAGAAGGTACAGATGGAATAATGATACATCACATGGTAAGACAGAGCTCCCTTTATACACATGTTGTCAGGGGGTAGCCCAACTCCCTGACCCGACCAGGCCCCAAAACGTCTGATATCACATTAGATAATCTAACATCAGGATTTAATCTAATCTTGCATCTAACACAATTTAATTTTCGCATCAACTTGTGATTTCCTCAGATTTGTTGTCTACATTGTTAGGAGGTTTCCTGTAAATCTCACAAGACCTCCTGCCGGGCATTCAGGCCAGAGCAGGTGTTTGTCACTTCTGAGATGAAAATAATTAATTAACTTAATTTAAGATTTCCTTTCCTCCTTTCTTACACAAACACATTTCCTCCACCATGACTACCGCATCAGACATCAGAACATTTCTATTACACAAAGATGACACAGTATCAGAATCAGTACATTTGCAATGATGTAACTTGCCGCACTGCTCTAATAATTTACATATATTTATACATTAAGTTATTAGTGATCAAGCCACACTCACCCTTACCTATAAAGCCCTCAACAACACCACCCCTGCATACATCTTATTAAAGTAATTCTATCGTTTTCAAATAAGCATTGCCCAAGCGATTGTATTGTGTTTCCAAAGCACAAAGTAAGTTATTTTAGCAGATGTAAAATTTAGCAGTTAAATACATAATTATAGAACAGTACAGCCAATACCAAAAAGATACATACATAACGCGTCCGCATGCGCTCGCTAAGCTGCGCGCCCGCTGGTACCAGCGTACAGTACTTCACTCCAGAATACTGTGGTCAGAGATGACTGAAGCCAGTGCCAGTTAGAGCTGTATTATATACACTCAGTGTTAGTGAAACAATGCAGATGGTGTGGCTTGCTTCTATTGATCCAGGTATCGGGAAGGTCCAGTGTGCTGCAGGTCATAGGCCAGTTAAAACCAAAATATCCAAAGGTGGGGGTGGGTGGGGGTCATCTCTCCAAGGGTTGTGCTCTGACTTTCCCGCCAAGAATCCAGTTACAACTAGTCTATTAGCATTTTATAGTCAGTATTTCTTTAAACATTTATTCCCTAACATCGCTAACTAGAGTATGCAATGTGCGATCCCTTTGGCGAAGCAACTGGACAACTGCTGATGAATAGGGGATTAAAATGATACCAGACATGACACGTTTCCTGTAACCTGAACCTTAAATAACACTAAAGTGTACATATAATCATAATATATAAACTAATAATAAACTAAATACTATCTGCTAACAAATCACTGTGGATTGGAATCAATATAAATATGAATTATATAAATAACTAAATGTTAGAGTACGAGTGTGTGCGTGCATATTTTACCGTGCGATCGCGGTATGCCACGTGTTAGGCATACTGATCGCAATCGCACGACAAAACAATATTAACCAATATACTTTCGTTCATCCAATTATACGACTTCGACAATCTCAAATCTCATATCAAAATACTCTCCCTCCCGCCCTCTTAGATCTACCTCTCACCTGCTCATTGTCTCGTCTCTGGTAACCACCTCTCACTCCTGCCTACAAGACTTCTCCTGTGCTGCTCCCCACTTATGGGATTCCCGACCACGCTCAATCAGACTTTCCCACAGCCTTCAAATCTCTAGAAGATCTTTGAAAACCCATCTCCTTTTTTAGAGTTTACCTTATCTCTGATTATACTGCTCACACTAATACACCCTCATAACTGTCCCAATATCCACTCTGAACCACAGTCACTCCTCTTTTTTCAGCTGTGCCCTCTTCCACAGAATGTAAGCTCTCTAATGAGCAGGGTCCTCCATCATCATCATCCATCATATTTTTATATAGCGCCAGCATATTCCATAGTGCTGTACAGCTGGGAACAAACACAGTAATGAACCAATACTGGGTAACACAGACAGAGTTAAGAGGGCCCTGCGTGCATACTATACCCTTTGTTTTCATATCTGCATTTATTCTGTCTACCTTGTATGTCCCTGGTTTATGTATGTCCTGTGTTCCCTACTGTATGGCGCTGCGGAGCACCGTGGTGCCTTACAAATCTATGATAATAATAGGAACCATTCATTCACATTCTTGCCTTCATTTTTCCTCTGAAACTTTGCTAAAATAAATGACAACACTGCAACCAGAAATATATTCTATCTGTAAAAACGACACCACGTGTCTTGTTCCTGTGAGTTACAGCACCTTGTCCCTGTGCACCAGTTTTCATAAATGTCCTCTTTGAGCATCTATGGGGTATATTTACTAAACTGCGGGTTTAAAAAAGTGGAGATGTTGCCTATAGCAGCCAATCGGATTCTAGCTGTCATTTTGTAGAATGTACTAAATAAATTATAACTAGAATCTGATTGGTTGCCATAGGCAACAACTCCACTTTTTCAAACCCCCCCTGTTTAGTAAATCTAGCCCCATGTGTTTGATATGAGTGACAGCAGCTGTTACCTGAGAGATTGTACGATGGACATTAATATAACAAAATAAACCAACCAAAGGACAACACTGCAGCCGCGGTTGAGTGGACCCCGGTGATGGTACTTCTGGGGATGTGTTAGATTACAGCGCTGCTGCGTGTACACAAGGACTGAGTATACCTGTCCTGCGAGGACGGTGGTGATATTTTCTCTGTCCGCTGGGCACGTGTGACATTTGTACATAGGTTTTGTTTTCAGACGGTCCCTGCGCTCGGTAGCTCTGTAAATTGCATTCTGTGCAGCTTGGGATGTGTTTTTGTTGTATGTGTTATTGGAACAGCTGGAGCTCAGAGCTGGGCTATCGGGAGACTCACGTTCCAGGCTCTGTGTGTGATGAAGGCCGGCGTCGTGCTGTGTAATTGGATTTATGTGCGGAGAGTCTTGTCAGTGCTTTCTGTATTTATCCCTGCAGCTACTCCGAGGCTGCGAGTGAGGAGTTCACACTTCCCAGATAATTAAAAAAAATCAAGTATCTCTCTCCGTCTCCCTTTTCTGCTGGTAGAGAGGGCGTATGGGGTTCTCAGGCTAATTGCCTGTTTCTAATGCCTGCTGGGGGCCATTTCTGAAACCTGTGCACAAGCAAACCAGTGTTGCCCATAGCAACCAATCATATGTTCACTTTCATTTCCTGCGCTGCAAAGATGACAGAATCTGATTGGTTGACACTCCTGGGGGTGTTAATATCACCAGGTGCAATGTCAGCATTTGCATAGGGGTTGTAGTCGACAAAATGAGTGACCGACCTGGACAAAATCTACATGAAAATTTGACTTTCACGACCTACCCATAAAATATAAATTTAAAAAGTGAAATATTTGAAAACAAACAAACTGACAGCGAGTATATATTTACGGATTATTCAGAAAAACATCTGATCAATTGTCATACATCTCTGGGATCTTTAGAATTGTAATAAAATGTATGTGTGATATTATACGATTAATGTGTATACCATAGTACACTCTGCAAGTTAAATTCAAATGGTTTTATTGTGGATTTGCATTATTTCGATACTGTGAAACTGGTAGTTGTTTAAGATATCTTCAGTTGTGGCCTGATTCATTAAGGATCTTAACTAAAGAAACTTCTTATTTGAGTCTCCTGGACAAAACCATCTTACAATGCAAGGGGTGCAAATTAGTATTCTGTTTTGCACATAAGTTAAATACTGACTGTTTTTTCATGTAGCACACATATACTTGATAGCTTATTTGTACACTGAAATTTAAAGTTGATATTTGCGTGCTACATGAAAAAACAGTCAGTATTTAATGTATGTGCGAAACAGAACACTCATTTGCACCCCTTGCATTGTAACATGGTTTTGTCCAGGAGACTCAAATAAGAAGTTTCTCAAGTTAAGATCCTTAATGAATCAGGCCCTAGATGTGTATATATGATCAGGCACCGGATTAATGAAAATGCAATCTCAATTCACATATAATGGGCCTATTCATTAAGGCACGCATACTGTGTGTTTGTTTTGAAAAAGCTCATATATTCGGTATACGTACGCCCAACTTCATCAAGGAACGGATGTGAAGATACGTACACTGATGAAGTCTGGTTTAGGATACGGCCAATACCTCTGTGGATTATAAACTCACAAATGAACGCACAGAGATAAAAAAAACAAAAAAAAAAACTGTACAATTAATGTCACCTGTTAATATGTCATTAATGAAAAAACATTAGAAAATAAAGTGTTTTTTTTCTGCTCCATGAAATATATTTATTAGGATGATCTTAATGTCTACTGAACATAAAATACAGTTGACAGTTGTTTCTGATTGGGTACACAGCCGTCACCAGTACGCACAGCTTGTCCTGTAGCTGGAGCAAGAGATAGGGCTGAGAAACACGATACTGAGAGATGTCCAAGCTTGAATCAGATGCTGCTGCGTGTTCTCCATCTTGGCACGTTCTTACTGTACACTGACTACGGCCAAATGCCCCTTCTCTCCGCCGTTCCGCCCCATAAACCGTTTGCTGTACGTTGCTGTGTTCTGCCTGCTCCGGTTCTGGGTGTGCACGGAGGAATTTTGTGGATTGTAAGTACAAGATCATTATATTACGTCCCTTAATGAATCGGCCCCATTGTGTCTGGGACTCCATTGATAGTTTGGATGTGTTTTATTATTTACATATTGTTGGTAACGTCACCTCTAATTCCCTTGTTTTTATTACAGTCACACAGTTTATGTTCCAATTGTGTGCGTATTTTATATGTATTGTCTATGACAGTAAACTGAACAATGCTACAATCACTTAGCTTATGTTGCAGATAATATATACATATACTACTGAGAGAGCACCTGGTTATACAGAGAATATATAATTTCTCCATCATCCAGTCTGGGGCACACTGCTTACCATGGGGTTGTGGAGGGGAGCACGGGAGTTGGCACCTAGCTAGTTAATCTTTAACACTGCTGACAGACCCCTCCCCTCTACAATCCCCCTGCCTCTTCCTCCCCAGTTTTTTCTAGGTGCCCAAAGGAGTTGGGTTTATTAGAAATAGCTAGTGATTTATTTTATTTATTTTTGTATATAACTTTTATTTTTTCTTTAAATTTTTATAGTTTAGGGCAGAGCTGGGAGTGTGTTCTACAGAAAGAGAACACACTCGCACAAACTGGGCAGCGGTGACCGGACTCTGTCAGAGAGAGCAGACTGCTCTCAATGGCAGAACATTAACGGTCACAGGATAGAGTGACAAGCGGTCTCACCGGACCGCTGTCACTCCAAGAGGCTCCACGATAACCGGCGCTGCCATTAGGCACAGAGCGCCGCCTATCGTATCATCTTGCAGGCGGCCATGTTTTTTTGTTTTTTTTTAAAGGACCGCGGAGATACGGGAAAGAAGGAGAAAAACGGGGCCATACCAAGATCCCTCCTCAGGTGAATAGGAGGGGGCATCGGGGTACTAACGCTGCAGGAGACCTCCATAACTCTGCCAATTTCATCGATAGTTCCTTTTAAAAAAAAAAAAAGAGACAGAAAGCTGCAGAGGGGGAACTATCACAAGAGCTCCCCTGCTCTCAGCACAGATGGTACAGTCCGGACTCTGGCGCCAAACAGAAGCCCGGGAAGGAACTTATCTCCAAGGGAGCAGACACCAGGACACTGCTGTTGGACTTCTCCCCTGAGTGGCCCTTTTGGCTATGTACCAAAAACCCTTCTTTAACCTTTTACTGACTGTTTATGTGGTTACAGGAGGGAGGCTAGTAGGATTGTAAATATATTCTTACTTGCACATATATCTTTTAATTGTTACACACATACAAGTACAGCTTTTATTACACAATAGTCTGTTTCTTGTTGTAAACTCTGTCTCTCAGAAAATATCTTTTAGGATATCTATCTAAGTGTGTTTGGTGTGCTTTTCCTTTTAAAATGACAGAAAAGGGAAAAGGCCCTATGGCAAAATATTTTACATGTTCTAAATGTAAAGTTAAATGACCTAATGGGCAGAAAGACCCGTTGGCGCTCTGCTCAGCCTGTGAAGGAGAGGTGCCCTCTGCACAGACCCAGCTCCTTCCAGCCCCACTGACTGAGGAACCGGCCTGGGTAGCTTCCCTGACACAGTCGGTTTCCTCTTTGGCACAGATGGTCTCCCAATCTACTCAATTGTTGTCTAGTGTGGCAGCGTCTGTGATAAATAACGCTAATACTCCTGTGGGGCTCCCTGCTGCCACGGTTTCTACTGAAACGGCTATAGCAGGACCTTCCTCGGCATTTATTAAGGGTTTGGAAAAACTTAACCAGTTGCTTGAGTCCCCAGACCTGCCCCCAGCTAAAAGAAAGCGGCTCAGATCCGCTAGACCTCTCATGGTCCTTTCTGATTCAGAGGGACTTTCAGAAGAGGAAACGGATTCAAATTTGGATTCTGACCAGGTTCCATCTTCGGAACAGGAAGAAGTCACTAAAAATCAATTTATTGACGATTTGGTTTTAGCGGTGAGGCAAGCGTTGGACCTCCTAGAAATGGAGGATCCTAGTCCTAGAGACAGAAGTCTATTTAAAAAGGCCAAAAGGATCCCTAGTGCACCGGGAAGGTTGACACCAACTCTTTCCTCATTCTATTCACTAGCATCTGTTTTGAGACATATGGTCCCCTGAAGGTGGATTGCGCGGGCCGCCCCCTCCTTGGGGATTCCACTGAACCTTTCTTCTTTCTCTTCTCTCTCCTTCCTCCTCTTCTTTCCTTCTCCCTATCTTTCTACTCCTCTCTCCCCCTCCTATAACTTAACCAAAAAATAAAAAACAACAACAAAAAGATAGTCTAGGGAATTAAGGGAAAGTAAGTGTGCAATTTAGAACGCAACGAAGGATAATTTTGCCTGTACTCTCAGACTCTGTTCTATATTGTATATTCGCAGAATTTCTTCCTTCTATCTTCCTTCCCTGTTACACAACTATTTTTTATTATTTGTATTGTCAAAAATAAAGAGTTAAAAAAAAAAAAAAAAGGCCAAAAGGAAGGTTATTCGTTTTCCCCCTTCTACAGAACTCAGAGATACTGCTGAGGGAGCCTGGAAACAGCCTGATAAAAAGTTTTCTGTTCCAAAAAGGTTCTCTTCCCAGTATCCGTTACAGGAAGAGGACGTGGCTCGCTGGGAGGAAATTCCGAAAGTAGATAATCCTGTAGCCCGTTTGTCCCGTTATACTCTTCTTCCGGCCCCGGGCTCAGCAACTCTGCAGGATCACACTGACCGCAGAGTGGAATCCCAGTTAAAATCTATATTTGTAGCAGCGGGTTCTTCCTTTAGACCCACGTTTGCTTCAGCTTGGGTTGCCAAAGCCATGTAGACATGGGCAGAGCAACTAGCACAGTCCTTACAGGACCCAGAGTTGGTTACCCTGGCGTTACATTTAAAGGAAGCGTCAGGATATATTTATGAGGCGGCTCAGAGCTCAGCATCTGTGTCCTCCTCTATTCAGGCTGCGTCGGTTTCAGCCAGAAGAACATTATGGCTGAAATCCTGGGAAGGGGATTCTGAGTCAAAGAAATCTATGGAATCCATTCCTTTTTCAGCTGCAGGTCTGTTTGGTCCGGAGTTAGATAACATGATTTCCCATGCAACAGGGGGCAAGAGCACCTCTTTGCCGGTTTTCTCCGGTAGAAGTCGGACCCCACGGTTTAGTTCCTTTCGTCAGCCCTTTCGGGGTACATCCTTACCCAGAGGGCAGTCGTTTAAGGGTAGACACCCGAATTCACGAGGCTCGTCCGTCAGAGGCAGGTCCTCTTTTGCAGCTAGGCGCCAGGCCTCCAAGACTCAAGAAAAACCTGCGTCCTGACTGCCCCCATACTCCCCAGGAGGTGGCACTGGTGAGGGGACGTCTGTCTCTTTTTCAGGAACAGTGGGCAGCGTCATCCCAAGACCCTTGCATTCGGGGAATTATTTCAAGAGGGTACATGATAGATCTGATAGGACCAATCCCTCAGCGTTTCTTTGTAACCTTGCTACCCCGAGATCCCCAAAGAAGACAGGCAATGCAGGCTTGTGTCGCCTCTCTTCTTTCGCAAAAAGTCATCTGCAAGGTCCCAGACAACCAGAAAAGAAAAGGTTTTTATTCAAATCTTTTTCTGGTCAAGAAGCCGGACGGCTCATTTCGACCCATTCTAAACCTAAAGAGCCTCAATGTGCACTTACGAGTGGACAAGTTTCGAATGGAGTCCCTAAGGTCAGTGATAAACGGCCTAGAGAAGGATCAGTTTATGGCATCCATAGACATAAAAGATGCATACCTCCACATTCCTATTTGGAGCAAGCATCAGTCCCTCCTGAGGTTCACGATAGGGAACTCCCATTATCAGTTCCGGGCCCTTCCTTTCGGTCTCTCCACAGCTCCAAGGGTCTTCACGAAGATCATGTCGGTGATGGCAGCATGTCTTCACCTACAGGGAGTTCAGGTCGTTCCCTATTTAGACAATCTACTCATCAAATCCTCCTCCGAGATTGGCTTACGTCAACACTTATCACTCACCTTGGCAATCCTCGAGAGCCAGGGGTGGCTGATAAACTTAAAAAAATCCCAGATGGTCCCGTGTCAACGCATGGTCTTCCTGGGGCTCATCATGGATACCAGTCGACAGAAGGTATTCCTGCCTACAGAGAAGATCAGTTCAATCCGGGCTACAACAATTCAGGTCTTGTCCTCTCCCAAGCCCTCCATTCATTTGTGCATGCGCCTGCTTGGGAAGATGGTGGCCTCTTTCGAAACGATCCCCTTCAGTCGGGCTCATTCCCGATGCTTCCAATGGGATCTGTTACAGAAATGGTCAGGATCCCACATACGCTTGGATCTGCAGAAGATCTCGCTGTCTCCGAGGGCGAGAGAATCGCTCCAGTGGTGCCTGAATCAGGATCACATGTCGTGGGCAGGTCCTTCGCTCCATGCTCATGGATCATAGCCACGACAGATGCCAGCCTGAGAGGTTGGGGGGCGGTAATCCTGCACCTCCGGCTCCAAGGACTTTGGTCAATTCAGGAATCAGCCTTATCAATAAATGTGTTGGAATTGAAAGCAATTCTTTTAGCCCTTCAGGGGGCTAAGACCCTCCTTCAGGGCCACCCCGTCAGAGTTCAGTCCCACAATGCCACAGGCAGGGAGGAACCAGGAGCGCAGCCGCAATGAAAATTGCAGCTCAGATTTTTGCTTGGGCAGAACAGTACGTTCCAGCAATCTCGGCAGTATTCATTCCGGGAATAAAAAATTGGGAGGCCGACTACCTAAGTCGAAATCAAATGATGCCGGGGGAGTGGTCTCTCCATCCGGAAGTATTTCAGTCTCTGGTTCAGAGGTGGGGTCTTCCGGATATGGACCTCATGGCCTCCAGACACAACAAAAAAGTTCCACGTTTTTGCGCAAGGGCAAGAGACCCCTTAGCGGTGGACGTAATGACGATGTCATGGAAATTCAGGTTGAGATACCTGTTTCCTCCGTTTACCATGCTTCCTGGCGTGCTCAGACGAGTAAGGCAAGGCGGTCTGCCGGTAATTCTAGTGGCTCCCTCATGGCCACGCCGAGTGTGGTACGCGGATATAATCTCAATGGCGGTAGGACAAGGATTTCGTCTTCCGTCACAAGACAACCTTCTTCTTCAAGGTCCCTTCCGTCACCAGAATTTACCTCAGCTCAGTTTAACGGCATGGCTGTTGAAGCCAGCCTCTGGAGGTCTAGGGGTTTTTCCCCCCAGTGTAGTGAACACTATGATGCAAGCTCGAAAGCCAGTCTCAGCTCGCATCTACCACCGGATTTGGCGAGCCTATATCAGATGGTGCGAAGATAGGACAGGTCACCCGTCTTCCTTTCGTCTCCCTCGCTTATTGGCTTTCCTTCAGGATGGGCTGGAAGCAGGGCTTCGTTTAGGTTCCCTAAAGGTTCAGGTATCGGCACTTTCAGTCTTTTTTCACCTGAAATTAGCGGATTTGCCAGATATTAGGACTTTTCTTCAGGGAGTCTTACATATTCAGCCTCCCTATGTTCCACCTACAGCACCATGGGATCTTAACCTGGTACTGGATATGCTTAAAGGGCCTCCTTTTGAGCCCTTACTTGTGGCAGATTTTAGGTGTTTGACTTGGAAGGTCGTTTTTCTTTTGGCAATCGCTTCGGCACGTAGGGTGTCTGAATTGGGAGCTCTGTCTTGCCGGGAACCTTATCTGGGTTTTCACGAGGACAGAGCGATTTTGAGAACACTCCCTTCTTTTGTTCCTAAAGTGGTGTCCTCTTTCCATTTGAACCAGGAAATTGTAGTTCCGGTTTTTTCATCTACTTCTCAGTCTGATCTGCAGTCTATGGAAAAGTTAGATGTGGTTAGGGCTTTCCGTATTTATGTCAAAAGAACATCTCAAATTAGACGAACCGATTCTCTGTTTGTCCTATATGAATCTAACAAAAGAGGCTGTCCAGCCTCTAAACAGTCCATTGCAAGATGGATTACGGCAACTATTAGGCAGGCTTACATAAGAGCTAACCTTTCTGTGCCAGAGAGACTTACGGCCCATTCCACCAGATCGGTAGGGGCGTCATGGGCAGCAAGAAATGAGGCTTCTGCTGACCTGCTTTGCAGGGCAGCCACCTGGTCTTCTGTCCACACATTTACCAAATTCTATCAATTTAATGTACTCTCTTTCGCGGATGCAAATTTTGCTCGTAGTGCTATACGAGCGGGCTTTTCAGAGCGGTCCCACCCTTAGGGGGCTGCTTTAGAACGTCCCCATGGTAAGCAGTGTCCCCCAGACTGGATGAAAGAGAAAAGAGGATTTATGTACTTACGTTAAATCCGTTTCTCTGATTCCGTCTGGGGGACACTGCGATCCCTCCCTTCTGCCTTTCCTCTGTATGCTCTTGGTTGATTGACCTATCTCCTTAGGGATTTTTAATTAACTGGGGAGGAAGAGGAAGGGGGATTGTAGAGGGGAGGGGTCTGTCAGCAGTGTTAAAGATTAACTAGCTAGGTGCCAACTCCCGTGCTCCCCTCCACAACCCCATGGTAAGCAGTGTCCCCCAGACGGAATCAGAGAAACGGATTTAACGTAAGTACATAAATCCTCTTATCTGACATGATTTGGGAATTAATATGGATATTTAGTGCGCAGGGCTGTTATGTACCTCTCAGACTTGCTGCCGGCACGGTATTACCGAGAACCAGTTTCCGTAACTGCCTTTAATGTTCCCTACTGCAGGCTAAAGACGAAAACATCAGCCAAGTACGGTCTATCGTCACAGCCGCGGCTTGTGGACATCATCGCCGCTGTGCCCCAACAGCACCGCAAGGTTCTTGTGCCCAAGTTAAAGGCAAAACCCATCCGCACTGCCAGTGGGGTAAGAAAACCGTCATCCCTTCAATGCCTGTACAGGCTGTCGTTACTGTGCAAGATTTGTTTTGTTGTTTTTATGTCTGCTCCATAAAGGGAGTGTACAAGCCCACCGATTTTAAAGGGATTTTCCTCTTTTAGACAGCCCCTCTTTAATATATCATGTCCTAATATAGAGTTTTATGTCTTCACTAGAGTTCTTTCAGCACGGCTCAGTAGAGCTCTGCTGACGCGCTATGTATAGGTGGTCGTCCATAAGTCTGAATAGAGGGAGGGGTGCAGTGTCATCACTTACACCCCCTATTTTACAAACTCCCCCCCTGATTGCTATCAACATATCAACAGCACTAATTAGTATTTAATGCAGGAGAGAGTGTGTAATCCCTTGAAATGTAGCTCATCCTAAAACTGAGTGTGCCCAAACGGAAAGGAGTTTTGCTAGAAACGTAAACCACCGCTGTTGGGATTCTTACCAGTAATTAAATGGCAGACCCCTTCTGGATTGTGATGACCCCCATATTAGTAGTAATAAAGTCTGAACTGACGTCTGTTCCTGATTGGCTAAACAGGTCGCCCTGTTTCATTGTTTACACTTGAGCCCATTCTAACAATGCTTCTCTGCCTCCCGATATCTTTACATGAATGTTCTACTCGGACAACGAGAGGTACAATCGTGACCACTGAACAATAGCAACAACTGCTCAACTCATCTGTGTGCGGCTAAAGGACATGTCCATATTTGTGGCAATTTTAAAAAATATATATAATAGACAATAGGTCTGTTTTTCTAAATATAATCCCTTGCCTGTGTGTAATTGCTTGTTAGATACTATATTGGAGGGTGTATCAAACAGGCACCAGAAACCGCAGACATACTGCAGCCTGCTGTCATGTCTTCAGGGTGGACACTTTACAGACTTGTCCTATTCGTGTTGTACGTTTCAAACGTTCTGATGTCGGCACAATGATGAGAGAGTCCACCCCAAAGACAGAGCAGGCTGCATAGTTTTGTGGTATATGTTAGATACACTTTAACAGAATGTATCTAACAAGTGATTAAAAATAGGCAGAGTATAGGTTCTACGGATGCTGGAATTAACTTATTAGAGGGGAATTTAAAGATTTATTCTGTTATGTACAACTCCCGCCACCTTGTCACATCTCGCCCTCCCCCCATTTTTATTTAGAAAAACAAAACAGAGGTTTTGTTAGAAAATAGACCCCCATCTTTGAAAGCGAACTTCTCACCTACACACGGTGGTCGGAAGCCATTTCTTGGGCTAGTTCAGTATGCAGCTCATCCGTTTGGAACCAGTGAAATTACCGGCTAATGTTCATGACTTTTTGTTCAGCTGACAAAATGGCTGCCTCCGTGCGTATATTGTCGGCGACACGCACTTTCAGGGTTTGAGAATAAACTTTCCTGAGTTAGTTTGGAGATGTGGAAACTGGTAAATCCCCACTAAAGTGAATATGAAACGCTTCTTGTAACATTCACAAATATACTGGCGGCTATAAGAAGAATGTTGGTATTTGCCATTTTCCTTGGTTTGTTTCTTCAGGCTGTTATTAATGATTTATAATTCTGCACAGTGACATGTGACTACTATGGCAACCACAGTCACATGGCACATTGAGTAGTAAGCAGAGAGGCTTTGGAATGTTCCTCTGAGCTCTGCCTGCTCTATGTAATGTAAAATCCTCTCCTTCCGCCTTCACATAATATGCCGTGAGCCTGTGTGTGACTGGCAGCCATACTTTGTAACCTCCAGAGAGACTTTGAAAAGGAGATGATTTGTAGAAGGATAGCTAAGAAAAATGACGAATGCTTAAAAGGTGCTTAGTTTGCTGTTTAAAGGAAAAAGAAAAACGTATGTGAGATTGCTGCTTTATATGTAGTGGTCCTTTAAATACAGAAAATAAATGTACTTATGAGAAGTATTTGAACCTATTCCTCGTTCCATTGTAGATCGCTGTGGTCGCGGTTATGTGCAAACCCCACAGATGTCCTCACATCAACTTCACTGGGAACATCTGTGTGTAAGTACCACCAATGTGTCTTCTGTGTGTATCAGGATGTAAGTAACAATCATCCAGTTCTCACCGAGTTCTAAAATCTGTAAGTGAAATCTCATGTGACGGATAACACACTCTGGGCCTGATTCATCAAGTCATGTGTTCTAAGCGCAACCCACGTTTAGTATAATACATTAGTATTTAGCAAGGCACGGATCTCTAGATACATGTGCTTTTGACATCGGGGGGAGATCTGCTGTGCTCTACACCGGGCGCTGCAGGATAGGTCCAATACTTACGTGGAATATAAATTGCAAAAGAGCGCACAGGAAAATAGAGAAAATTAAATTAATATCGCACGTTAGTAACAAAGGCATAATTGTAAAACAGTTTTTTGGTATATATTTATTAGTATGATCTTTATGTCTACTGAACATAAAATACATTTTTGCAGTTGCTCCTGATTGCAAACACATGTTCTAGCATGTATATCAGGACTTAGACCAGCCCTGTAGCTGGAGCAAGAGATACGGCAGATAAACAAGTAACTTTGCGATGCCCAGAGCTGGATATGAACGGGGCTGTGTGCGCTTGAGTTTGGCACGCCCCTACTGTAAACTGGCTACGGTAAAACGCCCCTCCCCTGCCCCGTTCACTCCGCACAATCATAAGCTGTAGTCATCATCGTCGCCATTTATTTATATAGCGCCACTAATTCCGCAGCGCTGTACAGAGAACTCACTCACATCAGTCCCTGTCACATTGGAGCTTACAGTCTAAATTCCCTAACACACACACACATAGACACACAGACTAGGGTCAATTTGATAGCAGCCAATTAACCTACCAGTATGTTTTTGGAGTTAAAGCTGTAGTTGGGGTCCTTTGCGTTTGAAGACGCAGCCGACATATCTCCCGGTTCTGGGCGCGCGCAGAGTGATACCTACCTTGAGGGATCAGAACAAACAAGTTTTACTTTTTCACATATGGAGTAATTTTTGTTGAATAACAACGACAAAGTAAGTGCACCCATGATTCAGCAGCTTGTAGACCTCTGTAAGATATCGTCCTGTAACTTACATTAGTATGAGTTATGTAGGGTACGGCCATGTATTGTAGAACAGGATCTTTCAGTCTCACGTGTTGATCCCACAGACGGACAGTGACGTCTAATTGAGAGTGAACGAGAGAAGAAAGCTCTGGTTAGGTCACCTGTATGTGAGGTTGTGATCCAGCTAATGATCCGCACTTGTCTGACTGGTCAGAGGTTGTTCTCTCTCTTACAGGAGGGTAACAGTCACATGACATATTGTCTTTTTATTGCCCTGTAACACTAGCAGCCATGTGACTTATAGAAATATATCAGTGCTATGATCCTGTATATGTGAACTGTTTCATATGTTACTGTATATATATTGTGTTACCTTCACAGATGTACAGATATGTGTGTACTTACTGTGTACGGATATGTGTGTACTTACTGTGTACGGATATGTGTGTACGGATATGTGTGTACGGATATGTGTGTACTTACTGTGTACGGATATGTGTGTACTTAATGTGTACGGATATGTGTGTACGGATATGTGTGTACTTACTGTGTATCGTTCCGCAGGTACTGTCCCGGGGGTCCAGATTCTGACTTCGAATATTCAACCCAGTCGTATACAGGATATGAGGTACGTAAGACCTCGTCCTTCTGTGTATGACCTGTGCCCACCTCTTGGGGAATGCAGCTGAGGAAGTATTGACCGTATGGATCATTAATCCCTACAGAGAAGATGCAGCCAGTTCATAGGACATGCTGCCGTGTGTAGTGTGTGTGCTCTCTGTGTAGGTCTCAGCGATCCCTATTTATTGTCCCAGTTAAGATGCGTTCAGCAAGCAGTGACAGCACCTTCCACCTGCGCAAAGATAACCTAATTCCAGCTTGTCTGCGCTGTGTCTACACGGCTGTTAATGACTTGTCTTCCGGCTATGGATCAGGACTGCTGGGTAGCGGGCAAAGCGTTGACACAGAGACGCTGGATTCAACACAGGACAGCTGGGGAACAGATTAGAGTGTAAGAGACAATAGACAACAAGCAGTGATGTTTATTTGCTCAAGGGTCCTTACAAGGACCTTTACACACTACTTAGAGGTACTAGTGATCATCCGGAAGTACAGATGAGATACTACATTTACAATACAAAATACAGCATTATACACTGTTTCTGACATGTTGGCAGGGGGTAACCCAGCCCCTCGCCCCATCTGGCACCACAACGTCTGAGATATTACATCCGATGTTTAACATTAGGTTATAAAATATTCTCTAAACTTTAATTTAACACAATTCAAACTTCACAAAATTTACATCAATCTGTGATTTCCTAAATTACTTGCTGGTTCCTAATCTCTCTAAGACACAGGATGAACGGCTAATTATCCCCTCCTGGGCATTCCGGCTCACGCATGTGTTGGTCACTCAGATGAAAAGACATAATTAGTCTGGGATTTCCTTTAGAAAAGTTATAGAAACAAATGTCCTCCAACTTGGCATAATACCTCATAAATCAGTACATGAACCAGCGGCAGGACTTAACTCTTTCTTACGCTGCGCACTGGTTACTTACTTCGTTAAATACACTCCATCATTTCATTTAAAAATACATTCTTCACTACACTAACCCCGTGAATGCTGTTGCAACAATATTACTCTTCGGGGGTTGCAGCGCGCATTTAAAATACATTTATTTTTACTATATATATTTTTAAATAACTGTTTTACACACGCAGCGCTTAGCGGTAGTGAATTAACCCCTCCAGTGCTGGACATTAACCCCTCCAGCGCCGGAGCACAGTTAAAGATGGCCACCGCACATGTGTGGCGGACAGGACACTGGACCCAGCCACAAAGGTGAATGATATAAGAGCTGTGTGATACATGTACAAATACACCCGGGAAACGTTTTCAGGATCTTCAGATATTTGGGATAAAACTGCGATTGTGGGGGGGGGGGGGGGAGTATTAATTTTATGCAGACCAGACTTCCTGTTTGTGAGTCTATAGAAGACGTGTGTCGGGAGAGTCCTTAAAGCAAAAAAATGAGTAAGTTTGCTCCTGGGCAAAACCATGTTACAATGATGAAAGGGTTAGAAATTAGTTTATTATTTTGCACATAACTTAAATACTGGCTGTCATGTATCACACAAATACTTGAAAGCTCTATTTTCACTCTGAAATTTAAAGTTCATCTAGGACATTTCCTACCTCAACTATAAATCTGTTCCCGCATTTTAAATTTACCTCCCCCTCCAATGCAACATGGTTTTGCCCAGGTGCAAAGTTACTCATTTTTTTATGCTTTACTTTCCTTAATGACTCAGGTCCTTAGTGTCTAAAGTGCTGCATGGTCACATTCATAGCTGTTCTTTAGGAACGAGTGTCATAAACTAATATTCATGAGAATGTTGTCTGTCCACAATGGCGACCTCCACTGTGTACACGAGACGTTAGCAGTATTTGTAGCGTCTTTGGCACCGTAGACGCTCAGCTGACATATCTTGGTGTTTATGCTTCTCCCCGAGTCCTGTGTGTTACAGTAACATGAAGTCTGCTCTCTGTGTAATAACCTTTGTTTCAGCCTTATCCAGAACACTTTATATCTGTGAAGAGTTTAAGCGCCTGATTGCGTCTCCTTTTGTCTCTCCAGCCAACATCGATGCGAGCGATCCGCGCCCGCTACGACCCCTTCCTGCAAACTCGACACCGAGTGGAACAGGTACAGTCCCCACGTTTTCCTACCAATAAATGCAGGGACAAGCTGGCTCTATATATAACATCCATAATGATGGTTTAGGTGTTTCAGAGCCTAGAAATATATATTTATCGATTTGTTTTATAGATACCACATTTGGAGTAACAAGTGAATACCCTAATCTAGATATTTAGCATATACTTATATGGAGCACCATTTGTTTTCTTGTCTGCCTGGTTGTGCCCCGCACGGGATTATATATATATATATATATATATATATTAAACATAGTTTACTAGGCCTTCCGCTTAAGGAAATATAGATTCTGCTTAGTGCGTTCTGGTTCAAAATGGAGGCGCACGGGGAGAACTGGAAATCTGATTCCCCTGACAGAAAGTGTTCCTGTGAGTAAGGTGTTACGTCAAATGGTTTTGTGTTTTGTTTCTTTCTTTTGTTTTTTTTTTCCCCCTTCAGAATATAAATCTGTTGTTTACAATATTTTCTGTCAGAAACCTCCATAATTGCACCTCATTGTCGTCCCCTGAAATATAATTGTATGACATAATTAGGACGTGAATGGCTGGCGCGGTCCAGTAATTACGCCGATCGTTGTTCCCTTACAGCTCAAACAGCTCGGACACAGCGTGGACAAGGTGGAGTTTATTGTCATGGGGGGGACATTCATGGCCCTTCCAGAGGAATACAGAGATTATTTCATCCGCAACCTGCATGACGCCTTGTCCGGGAACACTTCCAACAGCGTCTCGGAAGCCGTGCGGTAAGAGAGATATTACTCGCGTGTTACTGGTGTATTTCAGTCCTCTCCCCCTGATTTGTGTGCTTGTTGTGGTTTAATCTCTGTTCTCCTCCAGACTCAGGATCATTATAGTACAGACAAGATGGGGGGTGGCCGATTATTTTTTTCTCCTTTATGGAGGTTTCCTGGCTTTGGCCGTTCTAGTTTATTTTATTTATTTTTTGTTTTGTATTAAATTAATCTTTAGAAGAAAAACAATAGCTGTCAAATTTTAATAGGATAGTAGTTTTGTCTCGTAATATTTCATATGTACCACCAGAGGGCGCTGCTGCATGCACTGAGAAGGGCACGTATCCGATTTTCCATACTTTTATCCAAGCTGTGTAAACTTTCCGCATGTTTGTTTTCACTGCAGCATGTTTATAATGTTGTAGTTTAAACATCATCGGTATGAAAAAAGAATTTGTAATAACTTCACATTCCAAACACAGGCAGTGGTGCATCAAACAAAGCATCCAGATTTCTACCAGAATCCTCACAAAACTCCTGTAAGAATATTCTGTGTATACCAGTGGTTCCCAAATTTTTTCAGTTCGCGGCACCGTTCGAGTCTCCATAATTTTTTCAAGGCACCCCTCCAAAATAATTACTGAGCAGTCCTGTTTTATAAGTAGTTGGGTCAAAAAAATGTAATAAGTATTTAGGTCAGGACAGAAATACTTAGTAAGTTGTTTGCAAAAATAAAACACATAAATCCAAGGGAAAAGAATAATTTTATATATTTTTTTCAATTATATTTCTGTCAAAGAATAATTTTACAGCAAATACTAAGAGGAATAAGATCAAACAAAATAAAACAACAACAAGTACAAAACTCATCACACTGTGCCCCCCTTCGTCCACACCCTCTGTGCCCCCCTTCGTCCACACACTCTGTGCCCCCCTTCGTCCACACCCTCTGTGCCCCCCTTCGTCCACACCCTCTGTGCCCCCCTTCGTCCACACCCTCTGTGCCCCCCTTCGTCCACACCCTCTGTGCCCCCCTTCGTCCACACCCTCTGTGCCCCCCTTCGTCCACACCCTCTGTGCCCCCCTTCGTCCACACCCTCTGTGCCCCCCTTCGTCCACACCCTCTGTGCCCCACTTCGTCCACACCCTCTGTGCCCCACTTCGTCCACACCCTCTGTGCCCCACTTCGTCCACACCCTCTGTGCCCCCCTTCGTCCACACACTCTGTGCCCCCCTTCGTCCACACACTCTGTGCCCCCCTTCGTCCACACACTCTGTGCCCCCCTTCGTCCACACACTCTGTGCCCCCCTTCGTCCACACACTCTGTGCCCCCCTTCGTCCACACACTCTGTGCCCCCCTTCGTCCACACACTCTGTGCCCCCCTTCGTCCACACACTCTGTGCCCCCCTTCGTCCACACACTCTGTGCCCCCCTTCGTCCACACACTCTGTGCCCCCCTTCGTCCACACACTCTGTGCCCCCCTTAGTCCACACACTCTGTGCCCCCCTTCATTCTTTTGCCCCTCCATTGCTGTTTCCTATCACTATTTCCCCTCCGTTTCTTTACTTGGCCTTCTTTCTTCTATTTCTTCTGTCTTCTCTTCTGTCATCTTACCAATCCGACAATGCCCGGGACCCAGCATCCTCCTCTCTCCTGCTTCTTCTCACTGAATGTGTCGGATGTGATGACGTCACGCCCAACATTCTATGAGAAGCGAGGCGGGAGTAGGATTCTGTGTCCCTGGTGCCACGCGGATTGGTAAGTGATTTTTTTTTTTCTTTTTCTTTTCTTCCTGACCACGGCATCCCTGTGATAGCGCCGCGGCACCCCTGGGAGCCGCGGCGCACACTTTGGGAACCACTAGTGTATAGGATGTGCGCCCTCTAGTGGCTGCAGCTGCAAGTGTAAAATGTCATTATACAAATTAGTGACGTTTATGAATTGTACTTGGGTGTTCTGTTGTCCACCCGCTTCCCCTGTACAATGTGGCAGCACATTGTTTAACTATCATCATCTGCTATTTATATAGCACCACTAATTCCGCAGCGCTGTACAGACTCACATCAGTCCCTGCACCATAGGAGATTACAGTCCACATTCACACACACACAAACACCCCCGAGGGAGGCTAAGATCAATTTATTAGCAGCCAATTAACCTACTAGTAGGTTTTTGGAGTGTGGGAGGAAACCAGAGCACCTGGAGAGAACCCACGCAAACACGGGGAGAATATACGAACTCCACACAGATAAGGCCATGGTTGGGAATCTAACTCATGACCCCAGCGCTGTGAGGCAGAAGTGCTGACCACTGAGCCACTGTGCTGCCCATAAAAACTTACTTGGCACACGTTCATAAAATCAGCGGATAGCCATTGACTAGAGTGCCATCTGTGTTAGCCATTCATGCATAGTCTCATGTTGCCATTATTATTCATGTGGCTATGGATATATTGCAGGGTACTGTGGGAAACATAAAGCGGAACACACACTTAACATTATAATTGTAATGTTCTAAGAGTTTTGTATTGAACATGTACTGATGCCATGTTAGAGGAAATCTTTCTGCAACTGAAGAAAGGAAATCCCATGCTAATTAAGCCTTTTTAATCTGTGAGTGACCAACACTTTCTTAGCCTGAATACACAGCACGTTACCTTTATCCTGTCTTCCAAACTACATGAATAATGCAACCAGCAAGTAATTTAGGAAATTACAGATTGATGTGAGTTTGATAAATCCAAGACTAGAGAATATATTACATCCTGATGCAAAATATCTGAAGTAATATCTCAGACTTTGTGGTGCCAGCTAGGATGAAGGGGCTGGGTTACACCCTGCTAACATGTGTCAGAAACAGTATATAAGAGCTGTATTTTGTATATTAACTGTTTTATACCATCTTTACTTCTGGATGATCACTAGTACCTCCAACTAGTGTGTACTGGATCTTGTAAGTACCCCTTGAGCAAATAAACATCACTCCTTGAAGATTCTGCCTGACATCTATTTCCTGCTGTATCCTGTGACCAACAGATAGAAGCTTACACTCTAATCCATTCTCTGGCTGTCCTGTGTTGGACCCAGCGTCTTTGTGTCAACGCTCTGCCCGCTACCCAGCAGTCTGGTGCGGGCAGGAGGTACCAATCGGCCCACAGCAAAGAGGCACCGCAGCAACTATACCAGCTACCCAGAAGTAAGTGGTTCCAGGTGCCGGTGAAGGAGCCCAGTGGTGGCAGCTGAATCTTCCTACAACTAGTGCACAGTTGGCATTTGCAGTCGGCGAGTGTCTGGTGCCAAGGTGACACCAGTAGGAGTGGTCAGTAACAGTCGGGTACTGACGGTGAGAAAGCAACCCAGATAAACCAGCAGGAAGAACATTCCTCTGTTCCCCCTTCCTCTCTACAGAGCGCGTGATGCATAAGCCCATCCGGGCACATTACCATCTATTTCTATATGATCATTGTCTGTAGCAGCTCTGTGCCCCTGCTTTGGATGACACTTTTGTTAGCGACCAGCTGGAGTAGGTGTGGAAGGGGGAAGGGTCCATACAGTGCTGGAGAAGGTCATGTTATTACTTGGCATTGCAGCATGCTTGGGTGCACGGAGAACATTCACTTCCACCTGTTGAACAAAGGCTGTTGGGTGCAGTCTCTTTATGTCGTTTCAGGATCTCTTGACCTGCCCAGAAGCCCATTTCTCAGGATTGGTGCATTTCTACATCTGCTACTATATCCCTTTTGCCCCATCACCCCCCCACTTTCTGATTTAACTTGTCTCTAAGCTTGTGATCACACCTCCAGTGCCTTGGATCCTAACTGTCCATTGTCCTTTGTGCTTCCCTGCTGTTGGTCATTCTAAGTTATAAGTAAATCTAATACTGTACAGTAGTCTGATCACTTCACCTCTGTGTAACATTCTTATACAAGAAAATTGTTTAGCAAGTAGAAACTTTGTTCACAGCTTCAAAACCTTGTCCTGATTAAACAATAGAGACCAAACCCCTAAATATCATCTCACTGCCATAGAAATAATTTCTAATAACAAATGTTTAAACTCTATATTGTTCATGTGGATTTTTTTTCCTTTGTTTTTTAAAAAACACATTAGGCTTAGTGTCTCCCCTGGCCCTCGCTTAATAACGAGCCTGATGCAAGTGACTAGGTGTTTACCATGTGTGATACCTGTCCAGCTAGCCAAATATTGGGCATGTACCCTGCACTCATTGGTGTGAGTAGGTAGGCTGGGTATCATCATATTTATTTATACAGTGTCAGCATATTCCGTAGCACTGTACAATTGGGAACAAACGCAGTAATAGAACAATTCCTGGGTAATACAGACAGACCGAGAGATAAGAGGGCCCTGCTCACAAGCTTACAATCTATGGGACAATGAGTCTGATACATGAGGGTAAGTGATACATATTGCATATTGGTCCAGACAGACTGCAAAGGTAGAAAGTGTATAGTGAACTATATGATCCAGTCACACAGCAATGTTGGTCAGAGGGTTGTTGTCTTGTTGGATCTGTGTAGAGGGTGGTAATAGGGTAACATATGAAGATTAAGATGGTGGTTGAGGAATATTATAAGCTTGTCTGAAGAGGTGGGTTTTCAGAAACCGCTTGAAGTTTTGAAAGTCTTGTGCGTGGGAGGGAATTCCACAAAGTGGGTGCAGCCCCAAAAAAGTCCTGTAACGGGAATGAGAGGATGTGATGAGTGGATGAGAGACGTAGATCTTGTGCAGAACGAAGGAATTGATTTGGGAGATATTTTGAGACAAGTGAGGAGATGTATGTTGGTGCAGTGTTTTTGATGGCCTTGTATGTTGGTAGAAGAATTTTATATTGAATTCTGTAATAAACAGGAAGCAAAGTAGAGACTGACAGAGCGGATCAGCAGTGGATTGTAAGCTTGCGAGCAGGGGCCTTCTCACCTCTTTTTCTGTTTTACCCAGTTTGTTTATTAGTTTATTATGTTTGTCCCCAATTGTAAAGCGCTACGGAATATGTTGGCGCTATATAAATAAATGATGATGATGATGATGGATGAACGATAAATATTAACAATTCACTAGGAACCAATAGCAACACGGAGGCACTTTATGTCATTTGTCTCCTCTCTAATACTGTTTTATGTTGAAGACCGTCTTTGATTTAAAAGCTATAGGGTCAGGACTATGGCTGCTGTAACTAACCAATGTTACCAGTGCTTTGGATGGTTACCATTACAAATTCTTACTTTTCTACTCTTATTTTTTCCCAAGAGGTTACATTTCAGTTGATTGCAAGACAGAAAACCACCGTTCCATTCTCTTATGAATACATTAACATTTATTCCAAATATGTTGTTTGCTATTTCAGATCTCTAAAGAAAACACAGAATTACCACTCCATGTTAAAAGACAGTGGTACAAAGTACATCCTCTGTCAGTCAGTAACCACAGCTGGGAACGATGGCTATCCGCAGTAAATAATCATTCCCCCGGCTCGTATGGTTAACTCTTGGCTCAGGCAGTTCTGTCTCCTCACTCAGGGCCTTTGTAATCAGACATGTGCGTGGCAGTCTGACCGGCGTGTCTGGGCTAATCCTGAGAGACATTGATTGCAGTAACAGAGATTGGATCGAGCAGGCTTAGGCGTAGGAAGCACGAAGAGGGTTAGGAAACATAGTGCTTATCTTCCTTCTTGCACCCAACAAAATGCAGAAAGCTCTTATCTCTCTGTAGAAGTCTGCAATTCTTCTTGTCAGCGACAGCAGACTGTGCCACGGTCCCCTCTCTGCATACCGAAAGCCACCAAGCGGCTAACTGATTGTGAAAAATAATAATGACCGTGCCGCAGCGTAGGATGAGTGAACAGGACTCAGCAGTCGGTACATTGTCCTATGTAAGACGCTGGAAGTATGATCTGATGTTGGACTCTTCCCTGCCGTTCACAACGGGCGCTAGCGTGAATTGTCTACGTCCTTACGGGTATTGATTGAAGTTGAGTTCTTTTGTTAAAATGTATTAACAATCATCTCCCAATCTTAAGAGGCAAGTAAAATTAAAAACTGTAAGTGTTAGAGTATTTGAAACACAGAGCACCCCTTTGTTCTACGAGTCCTAAATTAATTACCAATTGCCGCCAAGATCGCCCATCCAGTTAATTGACTTCCACCTGCATCTATTTGTAATGAGTGACAGGATTGTCACCAGCGCATGTAGGGTTAAAAGTTGTCTGGAAATCGGTAAACAACTATTCCAAAGACTGTGAATATTGTTTTTGGAACACAGTAGAGCTCTAAGTGGAGTTTTCACTGCAGCGTTTTTAAAAATGATTACCTTGTCTATCTTGAACACGCTGCTTAAGCCAAACACCAACTTTAGATAGTGGGCACAGAATAGCTGATGTTGGACGAATTACTGAAACGCTGGATGTTATCGTTTATAGCGCTGCCATATTCTGCAGCGCACCATTCAGTTATGCTGTGGCATCACCAGGCACCATCCTGTAACCAATCCGCCAAGCAATACAGTCCGCTAAGCAGCTAGCGAGCCACCTGTCAGGCGTCAGTGATGACGGATAAAGAAGCTCCTCCCTCTAAGATCACGGCATTCGGCAAAGGGTAACGGGGGAAAAGATAACATGGTTTGTTTCAGAGCTTTTTTCTGTTCTATTATGCAGTCCTGTAATAAATACAGTCCACTAGTTATTTAGGAAGTGGAAGGTGTTGGACTTTGCATAGATTAGGGCATCCCTTCAATGCAAAGAAACCATCAAAATACCACTGGTATCTTTTCGATGAAAAAAGATACCGTTAATGTGGAAACATGATCACCTTCTCTTCTGTGGAACATAATGGCTTCCTCCCCTCACTTATCACGGTACAGAGACACTGACATTGAGCCTCGGGACGGCTAATTCAAAGGAAAACATGTTACAAGAGAGGTGGAATTGGCACAAAAGGACCAATGATCTGCCATGGCTCGACAAGTTATCTGTAGGATATGTATGCATGGTGCGGCTAGACGATTATTAGACATCAACACACTCCAAAAAACGTGACCTATCTGATCTGTAAAGAATAATGGAGAAATGTCTACAGCTCATGGTGTTCGAAGTTGGTATAGACTTCTCCTGACTGACTGACTACTCCATTGGAGAGTAGACGTTGGAGGGTCCCAGGACTGATGGCTTCTGTTGGAGACCAGTGGCAGCATGTTGTATCCAGATGATGTAACGGATAATACCCACCTGACATTATATCACAGAAGAACACATTCAGACCATGATGAACATTTATGTTTTATTTCTGATTTTCAGCATTTGGACAAATTATCATTTGGTGCCAATGATTCTTTTGTTATCTCCCATTTTGGTGATTATGGGAAAAGTAGTGAACAGGCCAGATATATATATAGTGTATTACGCCTTTACTGTGTCCATTGGTGGACTTCTCTAGTCTCTCCAGTCTTCCCACTTGTGGATGATGGGGACGTAGGGAACAGGCCAGATATATATAGTGTATTACACATTTACTGTGTCCATTGGTGGACTTCTCTAGTCTCTCCAGTCTTCCCTCTTGTGGGATGATGGGGACGTAAGGAACAGGCCAGATATATAGTGTATTACACCTTTACTGTGTCCATTGGTGGACTTCTCTAGTCTCTCCAGTCTTCCCTCTTGTGGATGATGGGGACGTAAGGAACAGGACAGATATATAGTGTATTACACCTTTACTGTGTCCATTGGTGGACTTCTCTAGTCTCTCCAGTCTTCCCTCTTGTGGATGATGGGGACGTAGGGAACAGGACAGATATATAATGTATTACACCTTTACTGTGTCTATTGGTGGACTTCTCTAGTCTCTCCAGTCTTCCCTCTTGTGGATGATGGGGACGTAGGGAACAGGACAGATATATAGTGTATTACACCTTTACTGTGTCCATTGGTGGACTTCTCTAGTCTCTCCAGTCTTCCCTCTTGTGGATGATGGGGACGTAGGGAACAGGACAGATATATAGTGTATTACACCTTTACTGTGTCCATTGGTGGACTTCTCTAGTCTCTCCAGTCTTCCCACTTGTGGATGATGGGGACGTAGGGAACAGGACAGATATATAGTGTGTTACACCTTTACTGTGTCCATTGGTGGACTTCTCTAGTCTCTCCAGTCTTCCCTCTTGTGGATGATGGGGACGTAGGGAACAGGCCAGATATATATAGTGTATTACACCTTTACTGTGTCCATTGGTGGACTTCTCTAGTCTCTCCAGTCTTCCCTCTTGTGGATGATGGGGACGTAGGGAACAGGCCAGATATATATAGTCTATTACACCTTTACTGTGTCCCTTGGTGGACTTCTCTAGTCTCTCCAGTCTTCCCTCTTGTGGATGATGGGGACGTAGGGAACAGGACAGATATATAGTGTATTACACCTTTACTGTTTCCATTGGTGGACTTCTCCAGTCTCTCCAGTCTTCCCTCTTGTGGATGATGGGGATGTAGGGAACAGGACAGATATATAGTGTATTACACCTTTACTGTTTCCATTGGTGGACTTCTCTAGTCTCTCCAGTCTTCCCTCTTGTGGATGATGGGGACGTAGTTGAACAGGCCAGATATATATATATATATAGTGTATTACACCTTTACTGTGTCCATTGGTGGACTTCTCTAGTCTCTCCAGTTCCCTCTTGTGGATGATGGGGACGTAGGGAACAGGACAGATATATAGTGTATTACACCTTTACTGTGTCCATTGGTGGACTTCTCTAGTCTCTCCAGTCTTCACTTTTGGCCTCTTGGGCATCATGTTCAGTATCGGGTTTCCGCAGGTCTCCTGTTTGTCAGGAAAGAGATTTAGGGCCAAATCTACAAATGTAACTGTTTTCGGGTCCCCCTCACCTTCCACATGGTCAAGATGACTGCTGCAGCATTGAATGGGTTAATACCGGTTGTTGCTGTGTCGAATGGGTTAAACCTCAACACTAAGGAATTAGATGTATTAAAGGGTAGGTATATTTATTTAAATGTAAATATTTAATGTTTGGGCACTATGGCGCAGGTTACTAATGGGCAAGTCCTGGCGCTGGGAATGTAAATGTATTTATTTTTGCATTGCTCATGTATTGATTTATGAGGTGATCTGCCATGTTGGAGGAAGCTTGATTTTGGAAGAAAGGAACTGCCATGCAAATTAAGTGTTTTGATCTGTGAGTGCCCAATATGTCCTTTTGGTCTGACTGCACAGCAGGGGGTCATTACCTTTCTGTCCTATGTAGTGTTTCATCCTGTGTCTTAGAACCTGTCTGAATAATGGAACAGGAAGTGATTTGGGAAATCACAGATTGATGTAAATTTCGTTAAATTTCAATTGTGTTATCGCCAAGTCTAGAGAATATTACATCCTGAGGCTAAACATCAGATGTAAAGTCTCAGACTTTGTTTTGCCAGCTAGGATCAGGGGACTGGGTTACCCCCTGCCAACATGTGTGTCAGAAACTGTATAGAAGAACCCTGTTTGACCATGTTACGTATTATTCCATCTGCAAATTCGGCATGATTACTAGTACCTCAAACTAGTGTATGTAACTGTCTTTATAAGGACTTCCTGAGCTAATAAACGTCACTGCTTAAGGAACCTGCCTTGACGTCTACTTACCTGCTGTAATCCCTGTGACCTACAGATTAGACCAATCTAATCTGTTATCCGGCTGTTTTGAGGTTGGGTCCCTGCATCCAGTACCAATGCTTTGCCCAATACCCTGCAGATCTGGCCAGTGTGATAGGTCAGGGGGAACCATCCACAGCAACCCTGATCTACAGGAAGAGGTCAGAGGTACCAGCCCAGGTGCCCAGCGAGGGGGTACACTAGCAGCGGGAGTTATCCAGAAGGCAGCGGTTCTCAGTGTTGGTGAAGGAGCCTAGTGGTGGCAGCAGAGCTCCTCCTACTGCGTAAATAGGGCCATAATTGGGATAAAGAAAGGGGGCGGTGGTACGGCAAGCTCAGCCAGTCCCCAGCAACACGGCAGGGTGGCATAGGATGTCCATCCTGTCACAGTAACTAAGAGAGCTTTCAGCTTTTGCAGAGTCTGTCTTCCTATCAAATTCGCACATACCAGTCTTAGAAATGAAAAGTTAAGCCGGTGTTCTTTTGCCAAATTTCTTCAAATTTATCATTATTCTCAGTAAATATGGATAAAGATTTTTTTGCTAACATTTTCTTCCCCTTGAGAGTTTATGTTGAAAAAGATTCCCATTCTAAAATCCATAGTTACACTAAATTTAGGAAACAGCTTTTCATCTTGTGAATTGACCTTAATGAGATTTTTTTTTTTTTTTTTAAATCTGTTTATTTTTTTGTCTGTCAGAATTTGCTACAAATTCTCCACCTGTGAAAGTGGTTCTTTACAGTAAGAGCATTAAAACTGTATTTCACTCCCACGAAGACTGGTATGCCAGCCAGTTCTGATTCAAGAGGGATTAGGTATGTTAGCAGCAAACCAGAGTATAGGAGGACTGCATTACTAAATACACAGCAGAGTGGGTTGATTTAGGCAGATATTCGGCTGCAAGTATAGTGGGGAAAGATTTTTATTTTCTTCTAGCGAATTGGCGAATGTTTTATTAGGGTTTTTATTGATTCTCTGAATCTATCGACTAGGTGGTATAGAATAAAGGGTTGGACTTAAAGGGGCATATTCAATTTGGCTTTGTGGTAACGACCCGCGAAGGCAATCTGCAATAACGCAGATTTTTTTTTCGCCCGCCATAGGGTTGCGAAGGAAGATCCGTGTTGTTGCTGTATTATTACCTTCTGTAACGCGCACTCCACGTGTTATCGCGAAGCCGAATTGAATATGCCCCAAATAATTATAGGACTACGTGCAAGATGGTGGCACAATGGTTAGCATTGCTTCCATACAGCACTGTCATGAGCTCAATTCCAACCAGGGCCCTATCTGTGTGGAGTTTCTATGTTCTCCCCATGTTTTCTTCAATTTCCTCCAACAATCCCAAATCGCACTGCTAGGTTAATTGGCTTCTGACAAAATGGATCCTAGTGTGTGTGTGTGTGTGTTAGGGAATTTAGACTAATAAAGAAGTGGAAGTTGCTCAATCAATTTATAGGCTATAGCAGGTGCATGAAAGGGTGGGGTTATCCTGAAAGGAACAAACAGACAGAGATCCCCCAGCACACTGCTATAGCCAGCAACAGAGCTGCCATTTCTACTGTAGATAAAAATGCAAAAGTCTTAGTTGCACACATTTGCAAATGTATGTTGAAGCCACCCGCCACTCCACGGTGATTTTGCTAATAGGGTGGTCCTACTCTAAACAATGAGAGTCACATATATTTGGGCCATACATATGTGTTTTTAAATTGAGAGCTAACTTACCAAAGAGGTACCACAGAAGCCTCCAAATAGCAATGCAATGTCAGCACTCCCCCTCAGCTACTGACACCAACATGCCTCTCAGACAAATAAAGAAGTGGAAGTTGCTCAATATATAAATATATGGGACTCTCATTGTTTAGAGTTAGGACCACCCTATTAGCAAAATCACCGTGGAGTGGCGGGTGGCTTTAACATACATTTGCAAATGTGTGCAACTAAGACTTTTGCATTTTTATCTACAGTAGAAATGGCAGATCTGTTGCTGGCTATAGCAGTGGGCTGGGGGATCTCTCTGTGTGTTTGTTCCTTTCAGGGAATTTAGACTGTAAGCTCCAATGGGGCAGGGACTAATGTGAGTGATTATATATTCTCTGTACAGCACTACTTAATATGATGGTGCTATATACATAACCAGTAGTAATCACGCTGGAGCTGGAATAAGGATGAGGATGGTGATTGACAGGCCTGGTAAAATGTTGGTATTAATATGACCGTATCCGCCACCGGCTGCGCTGGAAAATTAAAGTATCAAAAGACATCAGCGTTCGAACAAGCTGGGATAAGCACCATCCTTTGTCACTAGCCATTTTATTATTTTACCTGTGGGTAATACAGAGATCATTTTCAACTTTTATCTTAAGAAACCCTTTAAAACACCAAACGTATGACTAGGCGTGCTCAGTAACTCCCACGTCTTCTGTGGAGAATCCCCCTACTGAGGGAGCGCTATAAACCTCCCAGTAACAGCCAGCAGCCATATTACTGGAGACCAGGGTCCTCTAGCGTCCGGTGGTCCTTCAAACTCCAATTACAGCATGAACCCAGTAAATGGGCGTGGGTTTGGGAGAAGTGGACCAAAATACTGTTTTAACCTTGTTTTGCCTCAGAGGTCTGTTCTAACCTTTTATGCAGAGATGCTGATTACTAATAAGCATCTGACAAGACTTGTTATTCTAACCTCCCACCATGTAAAGTAGCGTTCACCCTCCTCTCACTTTGGTAAGATTTTGCTAATGATACACACACAGCAGGACCAGCACTTACATAGAAAATTACTGCTTAAATAATTGTACCATTTGCAAATGAATACTTAAAAATCTTTAGGCCTCTTTGTGTGTTTATTTCATACGCGTAAATAATGGCTGCATTCAGCTGCAAATTGTACCCTGTAACTGCTAAAAAGCCAAACTGCTTCTGAAAACACAAATTTAACCTCTGCTTTACAGCCAGAGTACAGTTTTGGCCGCACAACGCCCCGGCGTGGAGAGTCTCTTTCTGGTCTTCCAGGGGTTAAAGTGATCAGCGAGCGCGGCGAGTTTGTAAAATGCATTAGGCTGGTACGTCGCTGTCCAAAAACCCTCTTATCTGTGTAATTGATTGACTTTGGCTTTATTAGAAATAGGATGAACTTGGATAAAGGGCAAAACAGGATTATCCTACAATGGCGTCTCACCATGTCCCCTAATCTGCATTAACGTCTCTCTCTCTCAAAATCCTTTGACTCACAGACTAACTCCGACAAAGCCAAGACGGGAGGGAAATGAGGGGATCACTTGTCATGTCAAACATTGCGTTTACAAAACCCTTCTTTCAAACAGGATAAAATATTGTCTGAAATGTGTTAATCGCTAAGTTCTTTCTGTTGATTGCCGGAGAATAGCGTGAAGGATGAATGGGGGCTCGGGGCAGTAGGGTATTAAACAGTTGATGAGGACGGATCATAAAAAACTAATATTGTTACCTTTGGAAATGTAGTATTTTATGTAAATATCCTTCAAAAAAAGGAAAAGTTTAAAGACGCATTAACGTGCACAGGGTGGAGGCGGCCATTTTGTGGGCTGGGCTGAGAATGTGGCCATATTGTGGGCTGGGCTGAGAATGTGGCCATATTGTGGGCTGGGCTGGGAATGCGGCCATATTGTGGGCTGGGCTGGGAATACCATATTGTGGGCTGGGCATGCGGCCATTTTGTGGGCTGGGAATGCGGCCATTTTGTGGGCTGGGCTGGGAATGCGGTCGATTTGTGGGCTGGGTTGGGAATGCGGCCATTTTGTGGGCTGGACTGAGAATGATAAATCTACCCAAAAGATTTCACTAATTGATAACGCATTAGAAGGCTGCAAGTGGATTCCAAACGTTAGGTGTGGTCCATAGCAACCAATGCGATTCTAGCTACCATTTTGTAGTACATTCTAGAAAATAATAACTTGAATCTGATTGGTTGTTATGGACAACAAGTCCACCTTTCCTTTTCGGAAGGTTTAGTAAATCTACCCCTATGTCTGCAGTTTTACCACTGTGTTAAATGCTTGCTGGCGAGACAGGAAACTTGTCCATCTCACTTTCGGAACTATAAGCTTTCTGTAAAACCAAGTGTTCCGCCGTCATGACTATATCATACTACTCGTTAGGTACAGAACCATCCAGATTTTCATACAGCTTTTCACTAATACAAATGGGTCTTGCTATAAAAATGACATATTTTGTAGAGCTGTAATTCCCAGACAGTGTGTCAGGAAACCAGGTTGGATCTGTGACAGGAATTTCTGGGTAGTGGGAAAATCTTGAAATAAAATGTACATTATATGTATCCAAGATGACAGGTGTCCTATACTATAATGGTATAACAGACACAATTCACATTCTTTCATGCTCATGGCTTGATTTATTACAAAATTTTAACTTGATGTGTCAAAAGAAATTGAAAAATAATCTGTCAAAATGTCGCTGTGATTGGACTGTAATTGTCTACACAGTAAGGATTAGTCATTGTTCACACAGCCTGGCATTGTTGTGAACATTGATTCTTCCCTATTGTATAATTCTATAAAACGGTTAAAAAAACAACTTATCATTTATAAACCCATTTTCTGTCAAACATTACGATGTGCGGAGTCATTTATATAAAGGATGATCCTTCTGATTGGGGACCATTGTGAATGATATAGATTTCCACTTGTCAGGCTGTAGATTGAGAACCTGAACCGACCGGCCGCTCATTACACTACACAATGGAAGTAGTCTTTTCCATCCCGGAGAGACTTTCCTTTGTGATTGCTATCGCCCCCAAATAAAAAGAAGCCATTATTATGTTTCCCGTCAATGGAACGTTGGCCATTATGTTGACCGACAGCGGCTCGTACGTCAATGGCCAGGCAAATTTTTTACGTATTTACGAAGCGCTGGGTTCACTGAAAATAACTGACATTTTTATTCTACCAAAGCAAATGTGATGTTGCTTTTTTTTTTTTTTTAGGATTGTGTTTGTTCGGTGGCATGTTGGCACAAATATCTTTTGAGGCACACGTCTACAATGGTTGGCCAAAGTTGCCCAGTGTGTTTCAGTATTAGAAACGAACATTTGGACAAAACATTTCAAGACCCAAATCTGGAGACCCTAATGGTCTCTGGAAGTGGCGGTCCTACGACGGCTGTGTGTGTGTGTAGCGGTCCAACGACGGCTGTGCGTGTGGCGGTCCAACGACGGCTGTGTGTGTGGCGGTCCAACGACGGCTGTGTGTGTGGCGGTCCAACGACGGCTGTGCGTGTGGCGGTCCAACGACGGCTGTGCGTGTGGCGGTCCAACGACGGCTGTGCGTGTGGCGGTCCTACGACGGCTGTGTGTCTGGCGGTCCTACGACGGCTGTGAGTGTGGCGGTCCTACGACGGCTGTGCGTGTGGCGGTCCTACGACGGCTGTGCGTGTGGCGGTCCTACGACGGCTGTGCGTGTGGCGGTCCTACGACGGCTGTGCGTGTGGCGGTCCTACGACGGCTGTGCGTGTGGCGGTCCTACGACGGCTGTGCGTGTGGCGGTCCTACGACGGCTGTGTGTGTGTGGCGGTCCTACGACGGCTGTGTGTGCGTGTGGCGGTCCTACGACGGCTGTGTGTGCGTGTGGCGGTCCTACGACGGCTGTGTGCGTGTGGCGGTCCTACGACGGCTGTGTGTGCGTGTGGCGGTCCTACGACGGCTGTGTGTGCGTGTGGCGGTCCTACGACGGCTGTGTGTGCGTGTGGCGGTCCTACGACGGCTGTGTGTGCGTGTGGCGGTCATACGACGGCTGTGTGTGTGTGGCGGTCCTACGGCGGCTGTGTGTGTGTGGCGGTCCTACGACGGCTGTGTGGGTTCGCACTGCTACCACCTTTACTGGACTGATCTTCGGCAGATGTTTGTACGACTGGTGACAGCCTTAAATTCCCCTTTGTTTCCTGTTGTACGAATGAACTACTAGTCCAAACAGAAATGATTCGCTTGGAACTTTCAGCTAATTGTAGCCAGTCAGTCATGTTCTTTGTACCTGGTTAGGGAGCCCTTTTAAGCCAGTTGTGGAACTCCAAGCCAGAAAAAAATGCTAAATTGCACATCTACCCAGTTGCCGCATAGGGAAGCTGATCTGCAGATCATTCCTCTATGCAAATATAATTATTAGCAGGTTCCCAAATGGGGTGCAGTTCTCCTGCGCAGACTGTGTAGCAAGAAAGAAATGCATTGTTTATATTCTGTTGGACCTGTACCCCAAAGCAGCTGCCCACTTTGCCTAATTTACTCCCAGGGCAAAAATTTGAGGGACCTTTTAATTATTAATTGTAATAAAAGAGAACTGTTTACATCCACATACAATCACCAGTGCCCTTATGTAGAGTACAACAAACACTTATATATTATAGTATACTTTTTTTTAAAGCGTATGGAAATCTGATTCCAAAATATTAACATCTATAGACGGAAAATGGGCAACATCTGAATATAATCTGAGAGCGTTCTCCTTATAAGCGGACATAATTAGTTCTGTTAAGAGCAAGCAATTTACCTGTCAGACTACTTCTTGATGAGACTGGTCACACATGAGTGACAATGGAGCCCAGCCTGATCTCCTAGCGATTTTTCCAGATGTAGAAGTTGTCCACTAATGTTAGGAATACTTATACATATATCATGATCAGCTATCCCCCAGGACAAATGCAACAGAACAATCCACACTAATGTTTGCAGGATATAATATTTTTCTTGATTGTACGAGAATTCTGACATCACCATTCAATCACACACTAACCTGCTACATAGACTATGTGACTGCGCTCACTGTGTGACATCACCATCCAATCACACACTAACCTGCTACATAGACTGTGTGACTGCGCTCACTGTGTGACATCACCATCCAATCACACACTAACCTGCTACATAGACTGTGTGACTGCGCTGTGACATCACCATCCAATCACACACTAACCTGCTACATAGACTGTGTGACTGCGCTCACTGTGTGACATCACCATCCAATCACACACTAACCTGCTACATAGACTGTGTGACTGCGCTCACTGTGTGACATCACCATCCAATCACACACTAACCTGCTACATAGACTGTGTGACTGCGCTCACTCTGTGACATCATCATCCAATCACACACTAACCTGCTACATAGACTGTGTGACTGCGCTCACTGTGTGACATCACCACCCAATCACACACTAACCTGCTACATAGACTGTGTGACTGCGCTGTGACATCACCATCCAATCACACACTAACCTGCTACATAGACTGTGTGACTGCGCTGTGACATCACCATCCAATCACACACTAACCTGCTACATAGACTGTGTGACTGCGCTCACTGTGTGACATCACCATCCAATCACACACTAACCTGCTACATAGACTGTGTGACTGCGCTCACTGTGTGACATCACCATCCAATCGCACACTAACCTGCTACATAGACTGTGTGACTGCGCTGTGACATCACCATCCAATCACACACTAACCTGCTACATAGACTGTGTGACTGCGCTGTGACATCACCATCCAATCACACACTAACCTGCTACATAGACTGTGTGACTGCGCTGTGACATCACCATCCAATCACACACTAACCTGCTACATAGACTGTGTGACTGCGCTGTGACATCACCATCCAATCACACACTAACCTGCTACATAGACTGTGTGACTGCCCTGTGACATCATCATCCAATCACACACTAACCTGCTACATAGACTGTGTGACTGCGCTCACTGTGTGACATCACCATCCAATCACACACTAACCTGCTACATAGACTGTGTGACTGCGCTGTGACATCACCATCCAATCACACACTAACCTGCTACATAGAATGTGTGACTGCGCTGTGACATCACCATCCAATCACACACTAACCTGCTACATAGACTGTGTGACTGCGCTCACTGTGTGACATCACCATCCAATCACACACTAACCTGCTACATAGACTGTGTGACTGCGCTCACTGTGTGACATCACCATCCAATCACACACTAACCTGCTACATAGACTGTGTGACTGCGCTCACTGTATGACATCACCATCCAATCACACACTAACCTGCTACATAGACTGTGTGACTGCGCTGTGACATCACCATCCAATCACACACTAACCTGCTACATAGACTGTGTGACTGCGCTCACTGTGTGACATCACCACCCAATCACACACTAACCTGCTACATAGACTGTGTGACTGCACTCACTGTGTGACATCACCATCCAATCACACACTAACCTGCTACATAGACTGTGTGACTGCGCTCACTGTGTGACATCACCATCCAATCACACACTAACCTGCTACATAGACTGTGTGACTGCGCTGTGACATCACCATCCAATCACACACTAACCTGCTACATAGACTGTGTGACATCACCATCCAATCACACACTAACCTGCTACATAGACTGTGTGACTGCGCTCACTGTGTGACATCACCATCCAATCACACACTAACCTGCTACATAGACTGTGTGACTGTGCTCACTGTGTGACATCACCATCCAATCACACACTAACCTGCTACATAGACTGTGTGACTGCACTCACTGTGTGACATCACCATCCAATCACACACTAACCTGCTACATAGACTGTGTGACTGCGCTTACTGTGTGACATCACCACCCAATCACACACTAACCTGCTACATAGACTGTGTTACTGCGCTCACTGTGTGACATCACCATCCAATCACACACTAACCTGCTACATAGACTGTGTGACTGTGCTCACTGTGTGACATCACCATCCAATCACACACTAACCTGCTACATAGACTGTGTGACTGTGCTCACTGTGTGACATCACCATCCAATCACACACTAACCTGCTACATAAACTGTGTGACTGCGCTGTGACATCACCATCCAATCACACACTAACCTGCTACATAAACTGTGTGACTGCGCTGTGACATCACCATCCAATCACACACTAACCTGCTACATAGACTGTGTGACTGTGCTGTGACATCACCATCCAATCACACACTAACCTGCTACATAGACTGTGTGACTGCGCTGTGACATCACCATCCAATCACACACTAACCTGCTACATAGACTGTGTGACTGCGCTCACTGTGTGACATCACCATCCAATCACACACTAACCTGCTACATAGACTGTGTGACATCACCATCCCTAGTGAACCAAGAGTTGGGTTGGGGTTGGATTTACCCTTTTAAGGAGCTGGATCTGACACCTTGTAAGGCCGCAGGTTACCCACCACGACCCTTCTGCAGTGCTCCTAGAATAGTTGAACACTTACTGCTCTTGTCAGACAAGTTGCAGTATAACTGGTAATAAATCTGGACCCTGTGTAATATAAGAGGGTGACAGTGGCTCGCTGTAATTACACTTCTTGTATATGTCACTGATTGAGACGTTTGCTCATGTCTATATGTCCTCTCATTGTCTCAGGTACTCTGAACGGAGTAACACAAAGTGCGTGGGGATCACTATTGAGACCAGGCCGGATTACTGCCTGAAGCGGCACCTGAGTGACATGTTGTCTTACGGCTGCACCAGGCTGGAGATCGGTGTGCAGAGCGTGTATGAGGACGTGGCCAGAGATACTAACCGGTAGGTATTCAGCAGTGACTGCTGTCTGTGTACAACGCACAGTTATCTGCTTCACACTATTCACTTCTTCACCTTTCACATATTCATGACCAAAAAAGACTTTTCCCACTTTAGAAATTTTAGTGGAGGTGTCAAAAAATCTTATTCACTTAATGGGGTTTGTTACTTTTTTCGCTTGTGTTCAATGAATTGTTATTTATTCCAATAAGCTGTATTTGAAAATGTTTTGATTTAAGTAGGAATGGACCGCGGTCATATACACCAGAGTCCATTATAACGGATCCGCTGCAGCATTATTTACCTCTAAGGCCGACAGAGATCTTAGAACTTTGAAGAAATTAAATTTTCCTTGAATTCCAGTCTGGTGTTGTCAGTTCTTCTTCACGTGCAGGTGGTCTGCAGTACTTCTGCCCCTCTGCTTAGCTTCTGCCGAAAGTTTGAAGAGCTTTTCAGGATCAATGCTAGTCGGCTGCTCGTAGCCTGATCATCATTGTTATTAAACTGTACAGCCGGCTGCGCGTTGTGTGGGGGGGCCCGTGGGGTTCTGCAGGGTTTTAGTACAAGGGCCCTTGATGAATATATCTTTCCAGCTGGCTGCTACGGGGGGGGGAAGGGTTGTGTTGAATGAATGTGATAAAGGGAGACGATCGTCTAATGTGTAGCACAGGTCTCCTGCCAGGATAGGTGTAATGGCAAATTAATGTGTCCTCAAGCTTTCAAATATACAGAAAAACCTTCTAAAGATTTCTGTACAAAATACCCAATATCCTTGTTATATAAAGTTCTGATAGAACTTCTGTGTAGTGTCAGCATGTGATCATCTTGGTCAACTCCTAAATGTGTATACAGCACAATGTTGGTACTCCCATTGATGAGACGTCGCCCCCTGCCATTGGCAGAATCACATCTATTTGCTTTTGTAGTGATTGGTGCCTAATGTTTGTTCTGTCATTTGCTGATCACAACTTTCCTTTCTAATCTCTAATCTTTACAATTCTCTATGCGACAACATAAGCGACGTACCAATACTCCTAATTGTGATTTTTCAGCATCAGATGGCTTTTCAAATACCCGTCTTTCCTTTTTACTGAGTGTATAAGGTATGATATTCAGACAGGGCTAAAAAGAAGATAAAGGAGTAAAGCACATTTGTGAAAACCGATTGAAATAAAAGCTGTGGTTGCCCGTAGCAACCTGGTTCATTGTCTAAACTACACTGGAAAAATGACCGTTTAGAATGGTGACTGATTGCTGTTTTCTTTTGCACCCATTTCCCTAAATCCCCCCCTCAGTATATGTATATAATCAGTGTTTTTTATTTTTATAGCAATGGGTTAGATGTGTGTAAGTACTTTATTTTATCTTGGTGATCACAATGAGTGTGCTCCGACGTGCGCTGCTGGGGATGACCTTAGTTTCCTCAGTTATCTGATGTTAGCTGGGTCTCTGTATACCGTAGCGGTGTAACTTCTGTGTCAGGGCTGTGTGGTACCTGGCCGGGCTCCCGAGCACGACCTGACCCCATGATACAGTATATAGAAAGCTGCTTATAAGTCAGTAAAGTGCCGGTGAGTGAGTGGGAGAGATGGGAGATAACCGCCCAGCACATCAGCACAATCAGTAAATCTTTCAACTGTAAGACTGGTAATCCTGGGTGTCCCTGACCTCCATTATATTCCAGCGTGTCCTTGTCATTACTCTCGTTCCCTGACACTGACGGCGGGTGTGTATGCTGCAGACCGGGGAAATCATCCTTTATCTGGTATAAAGCATGAATGAATATATAATAATAATAATATATATATATTTATACACACCGGTTGGTGGGAGTAAACAAGTAATGTAACCTATAGCAACCGTTCATATTGTAGCTGTAATATTTCTACTACAGCTTACAAAATATAGCAGAATTCTGGTTGCAGCGACTTTCATCATCATCATCATCCTCTGAGCATCAGGTTCCATAAGTTTCTCTCATTGGTAATGAGTAATTTAGCACAGCGAATATCTGAGCTCTGAATTCAGAGAATGGTGGCACAGTGGTGATGGAAGAGTGGGTGCAGCTGGAAGATAGGGTGGAAGAGTGTGTGCGGGTGGAAGATGGGAAGGAGGAAGGGGTGCAGCTAGAGGAGAGGGTGCAGCTGCAAATGAGGACAAGAGGAGGTGCAGCTGCAAGATGGGAACGGAAGAGGGGGTGCAGCTGGAAGATGGGAACGGAAGAGGGGTGCAGCTGGAAGATGGGAACGGAAGAGGGGGTGCAGCTGGAAGATGGGAACGGAAGAGGGGTGCAGCTGGAAGATGGGAACGGAAGAGGGGGTGCAGCTGGAAGATGGGAACGGAAGAGGGGTGCAGCTGGAAGATGGGAACGGAAGAGGGGTGCAGCTGGAAGATGGGAACGGAAGAGGGGGTGCAGCTGGAAGATGGGAACGGAAGAGGGGTGCAGCTGGAAGATGGGAACGGAAGAGGGGTGCAGCTGGAAGATGGGAACGGAAGAGAGGTGCAGCTGGAAGATGGGAACGGAAGAGGGGTGCAGCTGGAAGATGGGAACGGAAGAGGGGTGCAGCTGGAAGATGGGGACGGAAGAGGGGGTGCAGCTGGAAGATGGGAACGGAAGAGGGGTGCAGCTGGAAGATGGGGACGGAAGAGGGGTGCAGCTGGAAGATGGGGACGGAAGAGGGGGTGCCGCTGGAAGATGGGAACGGAAGAGGGGTGCAGCTGGAAGATGGGGACGGAAGAGGGGGTGCAGCTGGAAATATAGGGTCGAAGAGGGGGTGCAGCTGGAAGATGGGAAGGAGGAGGAGGGGGTGCAGCTTGAAGATGGGGATGGAAGAGGGCGTGCAGCTGGAAGAGGTGGTGCAGCTGCAAGATGGGAACGGAAGAAAGGGTGCAGCTTGAAGATGGGAACGGAAGAGGGGTGCAGCTGGAAGATGGGAACGGAAGAGGGGTGCAGCTGGAAGATGGGAACGGAAGAGGGGTGCAGCTGGAAGATGGGAACGGAAGAGGGGTGCAGCTGGAAGATGGGAACGGAAGAGGGGTGCAGCTGGAAGATGGGAACGGAAGAGGGGTGCAGCTGGAAGATGGGGACGGAAGAGGGGTGCAGCTGGAAGATGGGAACGGAAGAGGGGTGCAGCTGGAAGATGGGGACGGAAGAGGGGGTGCAGCTGGAAGATGGGGATGGAAGAGGGGTGCAGCTGGAAGATGGGGATGGGAAGGAGGAGGGGGTGCAGCTGGAAATATAGGGTGGAAGAGGGGGTGCAGCTGGAAGATGGGACGGAAGAGGGGGTGCAGCTGGAATAAGGGACGGGAGGAGGGGGTGCAGCTGGAAATATAAAGAGGGGGTGCAGCTGGCATAGGGGGAGGAGGAGGGGGTGCAGCTGGAAGATGGGAAGGAGGAGGGTGTGCAGCTGGAAGATGGAAATGGAAGAAAGGGTGCAGATGGGGATGGAAGAGGGGGTGCAGCTGGAAATATAGGCTGGAAGAGGGGACGGAGGAGGGGTTCCAGCTGGAAGAGGACATGCAGCTGCAAATGGGGAAGGAAGAGGGGGGAGCAGCTGGAAGAGGGGATGGAGGAGGGGGTGCAGCTGGAAATATGAAGAGGGGGTGCAGCTGGAAGGTTAGGGTGGAAGAGGGGGTGCAGCTGGAAGGTTAGGGTGGAAGAGGGGGTGCCGCTGGAAGATGGGAATGGAAAAGGGGGTGCAGCTGGAAATGTAGGGTGGAAGAGTGGGTGCAGCTGGAAGATGAGGTGCAGCTGCAAATGGGGAAGGAAGAGGGGGTGTGCAGCTGCAAATGGGGACGGAAGAGGGGGTGCAGCTGGAAGAGGGGACGTAGGAGGGGGTGCAGCTGGAAGAGGGGACGTAGGAGGGGGTGCAGCTGAAAGAGGGGACGTAGGAGGGGGTGCAGCTGGAAGAGGGGACGTAGGAGGGGGTGCAGCTGAAAGAGGGGACGTAGGAGGGGGGTGCAGCTGAAAGAGGGGACGGAGGAGGGGGGTGCAGCTGAAAGAGGGGACGGAGGAGGGGGGTGCAGCTGGCAGAGGGGACGGAGGAGGGGGTGCAGCTGGCAGAGGGGACGGAGGAGGGGGTGCAGCTGGAAGAGGGGACGTAGGAGGGGGTGCAGCTGAAAGAGGGGACGTAGGAGGGGGTGCAGCTGAAAGAGGGGACGTAGGAGGGGGTGCAGCTGAAAGAGGGGACGTAGGAGGGGGTGCAGCTGAAAGAGGGGACGGAGGAGGAGGGGGGTGCAGCTGAAAGAGGGGACGGAGGAGGAGGGGGGTGCAGCTGAAAGAGGGGACGGAGGAGGAGGGTGCAGCTGGCAGAGGGGGTGAAGAGGGGTTGCTACTGGAAGGTTAGGGTGAAAGAGGGGGTGCAGCTGGAAATATAGGGTGGAGGAGGGGGTCCAGCTGGAAGAGCGGGTGCAGCTGCAAATGGGGATGGAAGAGGGTGCAGCTAGCAGAGGGGATGGAGGAGGGGTGCAGCTGGCAGAGGGGGTGGAAGAGGGGTTGAAAATGGAAGGTTAGGGTGGAAGAGGGGGTGCAGCTGGAAATATAGGGTGGAAGAGGGGGTGTAGCTGGATTAGGGTGGAAGAGGGGGTGCAGCGGGAAGAGGGGATGGAGGAGGGGGTGCAGCTGCAAATGGGGACGGAAGAGGGGGTGCACCTGGAAATATAAAGAGCAAGAGGGGGTGCAGCTGGAAGGTTAGGGTGGAGGAGTGGGTGCAGCTGGAAGATGGGAAGGGGGAGGGGGGTGCAGCTGGAAGATGGGGACGGAAGAGTCGGTGCTGCTGGAAATATTGGGTGGAAGAGGGGGTGCAGCTGGAAAAGGGGGCGGAAGAGGGGGTGCAGCTGCAAATGGGAACGGAAGAGGGGCTGCAGCTGGAAGAGGGGGTGGAGACTTTATGCCCCACTCGTAATGGAGACAGGTCAGAGTGAATGCAGCTGATCACTACATTGGGGATGCAGCCTGTTAATCCATATGAATTGGTAGCTGATCCAATACAGAAGATGTCTTTCTCCCCCAGGCCTGGTTTACATGTCGTACTGGAGGTGATGTCAGGTCACAAATTATAGTCCTCTTACCCAGTGACCACCTCTGCTCCTCCGCAGACACCAGCATCTTACTCCCCTGTCTGCTGTGTCACAGATTGAGGGGCTGTTAGTAATGTTTTCTTCAGGAGACGCTTCCTTAATGCCGCTGGCACTCCATGTACATTGAAGGGAGGAGACCTATTCATAGATTGATTGTAGGTTAAACAGAAATATGGCCCCTGCCAACGTAAACAAAATTAAATGTTTCTCAGTCTCTAGTGTTTATCAGACAGCACTATGTAACATCTATTAATCAGTGTGCTGCATCTGTAACTGTACAATCACAACGTAGGAATCTTTCTGAATGTATCAATCCTTCACGTCTGTCTTGCTGAGAATCTTTTGTTAAATAAAAGTTTAGCCTGAGAGCTCAAGGACCACTTACTCAACTCCTACAAAAGTGAATTAAACACCCCTACACGGAATTATCTCCATTAGTTATCCCTGAAGTGTGGTCATTACCAAACCTTTTCAATAGAAAAAGTTATTCATTATACCTTTTAATTATACCGCTGGCCAAAAAAATAAATCCTTTCAGCCACTAATAGACGAGGCTCAGGTCGGTAACATCTCTGTGAAATGTCAAGCACCCCTCGACGATAGTAAAGAGGAGAAAGGAAGGACGTGTTCTTGTTAAGTTGTCAGCATATGCTGGGGTGAATACCTGTGCTGTAATTGCAGATTCTTCTCCAGCTCTGTCCTGAGAAGAGTGTGAGCATTAAATAAGAATGAGGCTGGATATGATGGGTAGTGTAAGTCTCCTGCTCAGTGTGGCAGAGCATTTGTTAATATTCCCATATATGTCTGTAAAGGTTTCCATACGTTAACAAATTAAATATGTGTTTTGTTGTTATGCTTTTGCTTCGCCGCACCCAAATGTGAAAACATAGTAAACCTACCATTGGAAATACAGAAGAGATAGTTTGTTACTCAGCTATGTTGGGAGAGGGATTAGCGGACATGCCGTGCTTGGCCGTTTAAGCTTTTTGACACAAATTAGCTAACTTGCTTTTAATTAATTTAAAATCCGTCTTCCTTCACCCTCTACCAGCCTTGTCTTCAGCCTCTACATCATGATTAAACCTTACTACATTTTTTCTTTCAAGTTTACTTTTTACTTTGGAGAACAGCTATTATATTTTAAAGTGAATGTCATTTTATACCTCTCCATGTCACCATTTTGCACCCACCCCCAAAAGCCTTGTGCCCTAGGCTTCAGCCTCGGCAGGCTATTGGATAATCAGGCCTATGCCTGAAATGAGTCTATAGATGGGTAAATAAGTGCCCGTAACTTAGGAAGTTAACTTTTCGTAACTAGACTCATTATACTCTTGAGTCTTGTGTGAACATCTTTGCCTGGAACTCTGAAGCCTGTGTGAGATTCTCCAAAAGTTCAAGGGTGGTATCCCCTCTGTCCTCCATCATCGACATGTCTGTTATTAGACAGCAGATGTGCGCAGAGAACCAGCAGCAGCAGCTGTTTTTGGCGATAACCAATTGGTGAGCCAAACAGAAAATTCTTTTCCTTTTGACATTTAAACATCAAAACAATCAGGAGTAATTGCTGTAAGTAATTGACTTGTGGGAGGTGGGACCATTACGGATAAGAGCCTTTGTTTTGTTGCTCCGCAGATAATAGCTGAGCAGTACGGGGTTGTAATGTCTATCGGCTAAAGTAATCAGTATCCCATCGTTTTGTCATTTTTATATTTTTTTTTTTCTCCGGGGTTTCAATTCGGTTTTTTTTCTTTTTTCAGCATTATAATTGTAATTGCCCTAATTAATGAAATGCAGTCATGTCTTCACAATATAAATTTATATAAAATGAAAAAGCTTTTATTTTATCAATAGCTATGACTGTGCTAGTGCACAATAGGCTACTGCAGTGGTTTCCAAATTTTTTCAGTTCGTGGCACCCTTAGTCTCCATTATTTTTTCAAGGCACCCCTCCAAAATAATTACTGAGCAGTCCCGTTTTATAAGTAGTTAGGTCAAAAAAACGTAATAAGTATTTAGGTCAGGACATAAATACTTAATTAGTTGTATGCAAAAATAATATACACATAAATCCAAGGGAAAATAATATTTGTATATATTTTTTTCAATTATATTTCTGTCAAAGAATAATTTACAGCTAGCTCACAGTGTGCCCTCCCTTCTATATCTGCACACACTCTGTGTCCCCCTTCATCTGCACTCAGAGTGTGCCCCCCCCCAAAAAAAACCGCGAGAGCTGCTGTTTCGGCAGCACTGTACTATACAGCAGCCGCGGCACTGTCAAAGAAGCGTCCACGGCGGTGCTGTATACAATAGAGCACCGCCGTGGACGCTTCTTTGACATCGCTGTGGCTGCTGTATAGTACAGTGCCGCTATGTGGGGCACTTTGTGAGGGGAGGGGTTTCTGGAGACCCAGAAACCCCCCCTGCCTGCGCCCCTGCCCCCTTCATCTGCACACACTCTATGCCCCCTCTGCATCATCCTCTCACTCTGACCCCTCTGCATCCTCCTCTCACTCTGACCCCTCTGCATCCTCCTCTCACTCTGACCCCTCTGCATCCTCCTCTCACTCTGACCCCTCTGCATCCTCCTCTCACTCTGACCCCTCTGCATCCTCCTCTCACTCTGACCCCTCTGCATCCTCCTCTCACTCTGACCCCTCTGCATCCTCCTCTCACCCTGACCCCTCTTCCAGGGGCCTGGAAGAGGGGAAATAAAAAACAATCTGGCGGCTCCCTGGTCCCAGCATCCTCCTCTCTCCTGTCGCTTGTCACTGAATGTTGGGTGTGATGACGTCACACCCGACATTCAGGGGGAGGGAGGTCCCGGGGTCACTGGACTGGTAAGTTTTTGGTTTTTTTTGTTTGTTTTCTCTCTACCTGGCCGCGGCACCCCTGGGAGCCGCAGCGCACACTTTGGTAACTGCTGGGCTACTGTATAAATACAGGGAATATAGAGTATACAATGGTCAATAGTGAGGACTGCAAGAGGCAGTATAAGGTGGGAGTTCCTGGGCTACTCTTATCCAGTCTATCCTTTCGTTAGGAACTCTTAACAGCATTGAGGCATCGAGTGCCTCGTGCCTCAGTGACGTCCTCAATGGCCTGCATTCACACAGCGTTTTTGTATTATCTATACAGATTATGCATCAGTCTTAGTGAATCGGGGAGCCCTCCTAATGTATGGGTGTGCACAGAGCCCTCCTCATTCCATGGCCACTCATATAGAAAACTAATCTGTATAGCACACACAACGCTCATTAGTAAACAGTGATTGCAATTATTGATTGTGCAATTCCGCATGTATTCATGGCCTTTCTATTCTACTCAATGTATCTTAAAAGAACCTTTTCACCTCCCTTATTAATGGTGCGGAGGATGTGGCATTCCTATAACCTACATTCTAAGCAGTATAGAACTAATGGCATGTAACATACACTGTGTACAGGAGCCAGGCTGTCCCTCTGTATTAGTCCTGGTAAGTGTTGATGTACCCCACTCTCTGGGGAGGTCTTATAGAGAGCAACAACCCCACTCACCCAGTGAATGTTTTCATTAAAATCTTATTTTGAAAGATTTTAAAACCTATTCTCAAAATGCATAATAAAGGTATTTCTGTAGAAATCGAAAACATTTACAGCTTTAATTAGTTGTATTTTATATTTACATCCTCAGAAATATTGACTTTTTTTTTTTTAATCATCTTATTTTGGTACCATTTATAATACTAAGAAAGAGATTGCTTTGACGGGATATTGTTAACGGAGGAAAGCCCGTTGTGCTTCCGATCGATATAACTTTACAGGCTACATGGATGATGTTATAACCTTTTATAATTTAAGTCCTCTCCTCCTCAATACCTATCTTTAGCCTGGTCCCTATAGCTTGTAAGGCTTTCCTTAATTCACAGCAACACCCTTCCTTGTCTTCCCTCTCCCCCCTTCAGTCCTTGATATCATTTAATTATACACTGTCATGAACACGCTCCTAGCTGCCGTGAATTTGGGGGTGATTGCTGTATGAGGTCACACGATTCCAGCCGCAGTCTCTCTCTACTTATCACACAGGTTATAGACCTACTGAATCGCCCCCAAACAGCGCTCGCACCTCACACACTTCAGGTTTGCCACCACCTATTGAATACGGCAATATGACCCCAATCTACTGTCCTTCACTGGCACACAATACTTCTAGCTGCTCACAGACTAGCAAGACCCACACCAGCGAACAAAGGGTTAACTCTTCACACCTTCATACTGTTACACAAATGTAAATGCAAGCACACACTAGGCTTGTTAGTCAAATATATTAACAAATCAACAACCGGCATTCAAAGGGTTAACTTGGTTGAGCTATATTCTTCTTAACAGGCTAATTGATTCGTTCACGTATCAAGGACGCAACATATTAAATTATAGATTTACTATACAAAAGTACAGGACAGTTTATTGCAGAAAAAGAAAAGACAGTGTAAATTGAGGCACTCCGTGGATGCTCATTAAGATTTAACTTTTATTAGATTGATTAAAATGGACAAGAATTGAGCGAAATAGATAAAAGGATAGATAAAAGTTGTGAATAGTGATTAAAATGCAAACAGTTTTTTTGCAAGGTCTCACCTTAATCCTTTTATATATATATATGAGATAACAGGCTTAAATGGCACTAGTTTACAGCTATGTAACACTTAATGTTATAAGTAAAGTAGTGGGATTAAGCTAATCATATTGTTATCCAAGCACCAATTAATAATAGCGGTTAGGTAAGATTATTCTAACTAAAATGTCAACCAACCTTGGGCTAAGGATAAACTTACAATAGCATCACAAATAGAGTTCTCCTATGGAGCTTGTGGGAGGTAGTCTTATAACTTAAGAGTCTGGTACAGGCTCATAGCTTAAGAGTCTGATAAAGACTCATAGCAAAAGTCCCTCTCATACATAACTCGTAACGCTAAATTCTGATAGATTTAGGTAGAGACATAGGAGAATAGTAAAGCTAAGTACAGGATAAGCGGGGTTTTCTGAAATTTCCCTACGGCGTTTGTGTCTCACCTTTCTTTATGCTATGTACCTCAAGGATCGCTTCCCAGTTTATTTTAGGTAGGGAAATTTCACAAAACCCCGCGAATCCTGTACTTAGCTTTACTATTCTCCTATGTCTCTACCTAAATCTATCAGAATTTAGCGTTACGAGTTATGTATGAGAGGGACTTTTGCTATGAGTCTTTATCAGACTCTTAAGCTATGAGCCTGTACCAGACTCTTAAGTTATAAGACTACCTCCCACAAGCTCCATAGGAGAACTCTATTTGTGATGCTATTGTAAGTTTATCCTTAGCCCAAGGTTGGTTGACATTTTAGTTAGAATAATCTTACCTAACCGCTATTATTAATTGGTGCTTGGATAACAATATGATTAGCTTAATCCCACTACTTTACTTATAACATTAAGTGTTACATAGCTGTAAACTAGTGCCATTTAAGCCTGTTATCTCATATATATAAAAGGATTAAGGTGAGACCTTGCAAAAATCTGTTTGCATTTTAATCACTATTCACAACTTTTATCTATCCTTTTATCTATTTCGCTCAATTCTTGTCCATTTTAATCAATCTAATAAAAGTTAAATCTTAATGAGCATCCACGGAGTGCCTCAATTTACACTGTCTTTTCTTTTTCTGCAATAAACTAAATACATCAGTGTCTGGGTGCACCCCCCGGTTTGAATTTTTTTCTTCGGGTTAATCAGGATTTATTATACTTTATGCTCGCAATATTTTACCTAGTGCGGTTCTTCCATCTCAGTTCTTTAAAAGTACAGGACATACAGATATAAAAAAATAATGAATAAACAATTAATAGATTGACATAACAAGCAAAGCAGTTTAAAATAAAAGGGGTTACATTCAGAGTAGCACTTACGTGAATTGCCTTTTCTGGCCAAGGGAAATTGGCTTGGAAGATGGATAGCTTATCAATGTGAATTGATTTCCCAAAAAGTCTGACAATTTGCTGTCACTGGTTTTAGCTTTTTAAAGACACTTCCATACCTCTTCCTAACCCCGGGGGTTGTGGCCTGTGACACTTTTTCAATCACCATTTGCATGTTGTCTGATTTACTACTCAATTCTACTATGTGACCTAACTTTTCTGTGGAGCGTCACACAGACCCATTTTTATTAATAATATCTCTTATGACTTTGTCCATCTTTTGATACCAAACATGATGAAATTTTGACAATGTAACATACCTTTTCCAAAGATATGTGATTATAGCTGTTCCCGGATACCGCCAGTACCTGTCATTCACAACCCTGGTGTGATTTCTGCTCCTCAGTATGGAGTTGCACCTGGATTTCCCAAAATATGAACTATGAAGACATTTTCCTTTTTGAAGCTCATATTTCTATATACCTGTATAGGCCTTCAAAATGCTGCCTTTGGCTGCAAGGATGTCCAGCTGTGACCGGCCCCACAAAGTCTATTCATGTGTCCAAAAGCTGACTTGTGTCAGGATATATCTCACAGCAAGTGCCCTTTGTATCTGCTACAGGTGACACTGCTATCTTCTAACACTGCGATGTACAGAGCCATCAAATACACACACAACATACTTTCTATCTTAACATTTTACACTTTAGCTAAACTTATCAATGGATCCATTTGATATAACATATTTACACTGCAGTTATGATTTATTCCTTATAAACTGTAAGTTCTCTATGTTCACGACATACACCTTAAGGGGGAGATTCAGTTCCCCACGTTGTTCTTTAGAGCCATGTTCTATGTAGCTATATTCATGGCATCCTATTGGTTCACTTGGAACTAGTGACTTCCTTGAGACACAACTGTATTTTCATGGATAAGGGTTCAATATAGACAAGGATTGCCTCAGCTGTGTGAGCATTACTGGCACATTGTATATTATAGAGCACCTTTAGCTGATCAACCAGGCCTAACCAACTGAGTCTACCTTGTATAGGAGTTTAATAACACATACATTTATTCAAAATTCATGGTTAGTGTCTGTAAGCACGAGTGTTAGTTTCTTTTGTTTAGTGGAAATAATTTGTGTAACAGAGCCTATGTTCTTTGTGTAACACAGGAGGAGGTGCAGTAATGACTAAATATTCTTAAGATTGATAAAGCTCCGAACACCCATGTGTGCTAAAGGAACTTAGGTCAATAACTGATGCACCACAGTTTCTGATAGTTATTGGCTCCCTCATAACTGGGACAGTGCCACAATTAGTCAGAAACAATTGTCAGTACCATTAATTATTATCATTGATTTGTAAACTGTCACAGTGCTCTGCAGCGCTGTACAGTAGGTAAAACAAGGACATCATTAAAACAGGCACATACAAGGTAGACAAAATAAATACAGACATGAAAACAAAGTGTATGGAGGGCCCTGCTCATTAGAGAGCTTATATTTGAAGTGTGAGTGGAAGTTGGGACAGTTGTGAGGGTGTATTAGTGTGAGTGGTATCAGATTCTAGTTAGCATGTTCTATAATGTACTAGATAAATGATAACTAGAATCTGTGTGGTTTCTATGGGCTACACCTTCACTTTTCCTTTTTATAAGGTATAAAACATTTACCCCATTGCGCTTAATCACACTGCTGTGTTGTTGTTTTTTTTGCACACACTACTTTATTACCATCCTGCCCTCATTGCGCGATCTCTCCCCTCATTGCGCCCCCTCTCTCCCCTCGCTGCGGCCTCTGCCCTCGCTGCGCCCCCGCGGCCTCTGCCCTCGCTGCGGCCTCTGCCCTCGCTGCGCCCCCGCGGCCTCTGCCCTCGCTGCGCCCCCGCGGCCTCTGCCCTCGCTGCGGCCTCTGCCCTCCTTGCGCGTGATCTCTGCTCTTATTACGCTCTCTCTCTCTTTAAGGGGCCACACAGTGAAAGCGGTCTGTGAGTCCTTCCACATGTCCAAGGACGCCGGATTCAAAGTGGTGTCTCACATGATGCCCGATCTACCTAACATGGGCCTGGAACGTGATATCGAGCAGTTCATAGTAAGTAACCAGATATAAATTGTATAATTCTCATCCAGACCACTATATACGAGCTGTCGCTGCATTATTGAGATCTATCTGATGTGTGAATGTTATTAGTTATAGCCTTTAGGTGGTCACAGTATGTATATCACGTCTAGTGCTCTAATTGAAAGTGGCTTTGCCCCTGGACGTTTTCTCTAAATGCCAACTGGTGCAATGGAATGTGACTCGCATCCAAATATACCTTTCAAATGAAACGTGTACAAACCTCCAGCAGCACAGAGTATATCAGGAGATGAGTGATGTGTTAGTGAGGACAGTGCTGCATGTGACAGGGGCAGTGACATGATGTGAGGAGGGGAATGGAGGCAGCAGGAAGTCACAGACTGAGAGTTATATAGTGGAAGGAGCAGGATCCCCAGCAGCACACAGTATATCAGGAGATGAGTGATGTGTTAGTGAGGACAGGGCTGCATGTGACAGGGGCAGTGACATGATGTGAGGAGGGGAATGGAGGCAGCAAGAAGTAACAGACAGAGTTATATAGTAGAAGGAGCAGGGTCTCCAGCAGCAGAGCCGTAACTTAGAATTCTAGTGCCCGGGGCGAGAAAGACAAATGCCGCCCCCTAGCCCTCAATTTTAACCAAATTAACCTAAAATATTCCTAAATTGCGCCCACCTTCAGCGTTGCGCCCTAGGCGGTCGCCCCTGTCGCACAGCCCTAGTAACGGCCCTGCCCATCAGCACAGAGTATATCAGGAGATGAGTGATGTGTGAGTGAGGACAGGGCTGCATATGACAGGGGCAGTGACATGATGTGAGGAGGGGAATGGAGGCAGCAGGAAGTCACAGACTGAGAGTTATATAGTGGAAGGAGCAGGGTCTCCAGCACTGATGTCAGGCTTCTGTCACACTGATGCAAGGAGATTGTGGTGTTAAACACAACTCCGTATGAAACAAAGTTCATACATCCAGCTTCTTTTTGTGGACCCATGTAAGAGCTGGAGATATATATATATATATATATATATATATATATATATATATATATATATATATATATATATATATGTATATGTATGTATTGCTCAATGTAAACTCAGCTCTCCAGTGTGTAATAGGTAGTCACCGATCACGGGTCAGGTTTCGGCTACACTACCAGCATAGACACTCTTATACCTATTACATCCATCTAATTGGTCATTTTAGTATTGGTATGATTCAGCATCTTACAACTATTATTTGCTGTGTGTTGTTCTCTGTTGGGGATCAGCTGCCCATAGACCAGATTACATCTGAGAGCTGTAAGTGTGTATGTTATTTATCTGCGATCAGTTAGTCAGAACATTTTATAAACACAGCTTCTAGTTGTTCTCCGCTCATCATCGGCGTCACGGTGTTTCCTTTCCTGTAATTCCAGTGAGTCAGCAGCCCCCCCAGTCCCACTCTCTGCAGTAAATGGGAATTATACGGTGAATTGCTTTGAGTGCTGGTGGTGCCACCGATAAGATAATTAAAGTAATAGTTCAGATAAATCACAGACTCGCTCAGACACGATTAATGAGACTCTCGGAGGAGCTGACACCTCATTCCCCAGGACGCGATAAGCTCAGCTTCTGTATTGCAGCAGGATGAGGGGATGACACTGGCACCGTAAGGGGGGCGCTTATTAATCACCGGTTCTGTCACGGCTGCAGAATTGTACACAAGGAACAGAAGTCAATATAAGGATGCTGTTTATAAGAGGGAACTTCCAGATAGAACCAACTCTTATATCTCATCATTACCCAGCAATGTCTTCAGCTGCCATTAGGTCCAGTGGTGCCCTCTGGGTACGGCTCAGTGTGCCAGCTCAGTCCTCTGGGTACGGCTCAGTGTGCCAGCTCAGTCCTCTGGGTACCGCTCAGTGTGCCAGCTCAGCCCTCTGGGTACCGCTCAGTGTGCCAGCTCAGCCCTCTGGGTACCGCTCAGTGTGTCAGCTCAGTCCTCTGGGTACAGCTCAGTGTGCCAGCTCAGTCCTCTGGGTACAGCTCAGTCCTCTGGGTACAGCTCAGTCCTCTGGGTACAGCTCAGTCCTCTGGGTACGGCTCAGTGTGCCAGCTCAGTCCTCTGGGTACGGCTCAGTGTGCCAGCTCAGTCCTCTGGGTACGGCTCAGTGTGCCAGCTCAGGCCTCTGGGTACGGCTCAGTGTGCCAGCTCAGGCCTCTGGGTACGGCTCAGTGTGCCAGCTCAGGCCTCTGGGTACGGCTCAGTGTGCCAGCTCAGGCCTCTGGGTACGGCTCAGTGTGCCAGCTCAGGCCTCTGGGTACGGCTCAGTGTGCCAGCTCAGGCCTCTGGGTACGGCTCAGTGTGCCAGCTCAGGCCTCTGGGTACGGCTCAGTGTGCCAGCTCAGTATGTTTCTGGGTACGGCTCAGTGTGCCAGCTCAGTATGTCTCTGGGTACCGCTCAGTGTGCCAGCTCAGTATGTCTCTGGGTACCGCTCAGTGTGCCAGCTCAGTATGTCTCTGGGTACCGCTCAGTGTGCCAGCTCAGTATGTCTCTGGGTACCGCTCAGTATGTCTCTGGGTACCGCTCAGTGTGCCAGCTCAGTATGTCTCTGGGTACCGCACAGTGTGCCAGCTCAGTATGTCTCTGGGTACCGCTCAGGGTGCCAGCTCAGTATGTCTCTGGGTACCGCTCAGGGTGCCAGCTCAGTATGTCTCTGGGTACCGCTCAGTGTGCCAGCTCAGTATGTCTCTGGGTACCGCTCAGTGTGCCAGCTCAGTATGTCTCTGGGTACCGCTCAGTGTGCCAGCTCAGTATGTCTCTGGGTACCGCTCAGGGTGCCAGCTCAGTATGTCTCTGGGTACCGCTCAGGGTGCCAGCTCAGTATGTCTCTGGGTACCGCTCAGGGTGCCAGCTCAGTATGTCTCTGGGTACCGCTCAGGGTGCCAGCTCAGTATGTCTCTGGGTACCGCTCAGTGTGTCTCTGGGTACCGCTCAGTGTGTCTCTGGGTACCGCTCAGTGTGTCTCTGGGTACCGCTCAGTGTGCCAGCTCAGTATGTCTCTGGGTACCGCTCAGTGTGCCAGCTCAGTATGTCTCTGGGTACCGCTCAGTGTGCCAGCTCAGTATGTTTCTGAGTCTTTAGTCTATGTGATCTCCAGTAATTGTTGGGTAATGCAGGGTTTCCCATACTTGATTACAATGTCTAGGGACCCTATGTTGCTGGACAGGTCCATATATAAGCGACACTCTCTATAATATGTAGGGCTGCCCTATTTTCCCTATAGATAGTAGATGGAATATTAGTTCTCGGAGTCTACTAGCATCGACTTCGGGGGCAGATTTATTTCTTGTACATACTCTTACAGCTGCGGTGTTTCACACAAGCAGTGGTGGTGTTGTTGCCCCTTATTCACCTCCCCCTCCTCCTTCCTGGAACCTCTCTGTCATCCAGGGCACTAGCAATTTTCAGCTAACTTTTTTGGATCTTAAGAGGTCCAGTGTATCTCTTTGTTATCTAAACAGTATGGTGGTGTTAGTGTTTTTTTTAAATTTATATAGCACTACCATATTCCGCAGTGCTGTACAGAGAATGAGGAATCGCTCACATGAGTCCCTGCCTCACTGGAGCTTACAGTCTATATTCCTCAGCTGTTACACATACAGAGCAACAATACTGTAGATTACACCCGGCATACAGAATAGAGATAGATACTGAGAATTGGCTCCCACTAGCAGTAAGTTATAAAGAGCGAAAGACACGATCTGGTTAGAGCAGTTCCTTCCTCTGTGTGACAGCAGCTGGGGTATGTTAGTCCTGGTACCCCAGATACAGAGAATTACATCCAACATGCATACAGAGAGAAGTGATACTGTGCAGTGCTGTATATAAAGAGAGATACAGAGAATTCCATCCAACATGCAGCACAAAGAGAAGTGATACTGTACATAGAGAAGTGATAATGTGCAGTGCTGTATATAAAGAGAAGTGAAACTGTACATTAAGAGAAGTAATACTGTGCAGTGCTTGTACTCGGAGAGATACAGAGAATTCCATCCAACATGCAGCACAAAGAGAAGTGATACTGTACATAGAGAAGTGATACTGTGCAGTGCTGTACATAGAGGCAGAATTTCATCAAACATGCAGTACAAAATGAAGTGATACTGTGAACCTGTCCATATGTATAGTAATAGATGACATGCAGAATAATAAAATATTGAGAATTGTGTACAGAATATAAGAAGTAGTACTTTGCAACATGGGCAACAATATCAACAAACGCATTTGAAAATATCTGTGACGGAGGCCATTCATAATGTGCTCTATGGTGGGACAAGGTACCCCTGACACCAGATAGCCATAGCGGACGGCAGTCCTTCCCTTTGTATATGTCTAACATAAATATGAATGGATGACTGTATTACTATATTGTACATAAAGGACTTTGCCCTGATTCTGTGATGGAGTCAGACAAGCCGGCCGACCCTGCCGCCCAGCATAACAATGAATGTGTAATTTGACCACACAAGTGGGGTACAATGTTGGACTTTGTACAGACGTTCAGCTCCTCGTGTCTATGGGATCAGTATCCAGCATCTCTGTAGTTTGGGCCAGACATGCTGTGATATTAGGCCACTTGTGATATATTGCAGCATGTATGGCCAACAAAATACTGTTTCCAGAGATCTTAATTCGGTACAGTTCCATAGTTTGCTTTCTCTTCCCCAGAATCCGTTTTGCCTCCTATCAGTCTTATTGAGATGTGATAATCTTCCTGCGGCACTATAGTTTGAGGGGGCCGGGGGGGGGGGGGTCTAATGGTGACGGAGATGTGTGTCAGAGCTGGGTTTCACAGGGAGATAACACAAAACTACGTCCTGTGACACTCCAGGTGTCGTGAAACTACAAGTCCCAGCATGCTTTTCCAATATTTAGCAGCTTATTGCTGGAAGGGTGTGCTGGGACTTGTAGTTTCACAACACCTGGAGTGTCACAGGTTAGCCGACACTTGTCTAGCCTATAGATTCCTCTGTGCTAAGCACACAGTAGATCATGGTTAGTGTTCCTTTAAGATCTCTCTACGTTTGTATAGATATAATGTAGAAACACATCGTACACAGATTTACAGGAATCTCTTTGCTCTGTGCATAATAAGCCCTTCCACATCTATAGACCTTTCCATAGCACTGACTCTGCTTTTCCAAGGTTTGCAAATGTTATTCCTGTTTATTTATGCTATAGAATACCCTGAAGCTGCTAGCACGTCCGTTCATATGCCCAGCATGAATTAGTGACGGAGTGGGAAGGATTTTCTCAATGACAATAAAACTGGGGCAGGAAGTTAAGAATAACAAATGAAAAGGACCGGTAACTCCTAGCAGTCAGTAACTTTACCCTATTGCTTTTAATTACTATAAATATTTACCAATAAATTGCTTTTATTTTTTAGTGTTGAGCGTGGCAGGAACAACATAAAACCTTGCAGTGGCGAGGCGGTGTTAGGACATTAAGCAGCTACAGAGTGTGAATATTTTAGCTGCGTTCCCGTAATTCTCTGGGGCCTGTTTTATTATGTGCAGCTTCCAGCGCTCACATTCACTGATGCCTTTGATAGGTAATCAAAGCCGTCAAACAAAGCTACTGTCAGAAATATACTTAATGTAAGCGCAAGTGGATGTAAAGTGGAATATTTTCTGGGAAATGAATTATAACCATTTCATCAGCTTGTCCGCTGCCAGCTGACGTCCTCCCACGCGGTGAAGTTTAGAAATGATTCGTAGCCGGGCAAACTCCTAGACTGTGATATTGTGCTGTAACCGGGCTGGAACGGAGGAGAGACGGACTGACAGCCCTCAATCATTCAAGTCTGCGACACTTAATCATATTTATAAATTGTTCTAGGAGAATGTACAGTATATATCCTGTGTGTCAAATGCCTGACTTACTTCTTCTGTTCTAGCTCCCAACTATTATTTTGTTTTTTTATTTTACTTTTTTAGTCAAATGTTTTTATTTTCTCTCTAATTTTTGTGCTTTTTGTTTGTTTTGTTTTTGTGTGTATGAGTTTATTAATCTAATTTATCCTGTTCTGATCCAAGCTAACGTTTAGTTGTTCTGTGTGACTTGCACTTGAATCTTTTCCGGCGTCACAGCGGGCAAAGACGTCTGCACGCGGAGGCCTGTTGCGTCCATCTTCCGACCGCGTCTACCAACACGTAGAATTATGACATAACTTATTTAGGTTTTATTATTATTAGACAACAGGGTTATTTTTGGGATACGCGCTGCTATATCGCAGTCAGGTTAGTTAGATCAGCACTGTGACAACTGGTGAAGGGGCATTTTGTACATTACGGGTTAGGCTTGATCTGTGTTTATCTAAGAAAGTTGGTCCTCCATGTTTACACAATATGTAAGGCTAAAGTCACATGGCGTGAGTCTGCGGCGTCCGTAGGTGAATGCAACACATGACTGATAAATGTCTGTGTTACATTAGCTTCAAATCCCCGGCGATCTGTACCTGAAAGAATCGTTTAATCTGTGCATCCTCTGTCTATTATACTCTGTTTATATTCCTGGTTCCTGTCACATATGCTGCATTCTCTATTATACTCTGTTTATATTCCTGGTTCCTGTCACATATGCTGCATTCTCTATTATACTCTGTTTATATTCCCTGTTCCTGTCACATATGCTGCATTCTCTATTATACTCTGTTTATATTCCCTGTTCCTGTCACATATGCTGCATTCTCTATTATACTCTGTTTATATTCCCGGTTCCTGTCACATATGCTGCATTCTGTCTATTATACTCTATTTATAATCCCGGTTCCTGTCACATATGCTGCATTCTCTGTCTATTATACTCTATTTATAATCCCGGTTCCTGTCACATATGCTGCATTCTCTGTCTAATATACTCTATTTATAATCCCGCTCCCCTCCAGGACATGGAGCTGCGTGGTGTCTGGGACATGATACTGGGCAGATGTACGTAATAGCATGGCTACCAAGATTTTAGAGTAGAATATCAAATGTGTGTGGTTGGAAGAGAGACCGTCTAATCTGACTCTTCATCTAGATGAACTCGCCTGTTGTACATGGTTTATTCATACGATGTGGTTTATTCATACAAGATACCCGCAGTGGTATCATTACATCACACAGGGATTTATTGCGGAGTTGCAGGTATCCGATTATAGTTTCAGGTTTTTATTCACAGTGATGACCGAATGGAGTAGTGTTCCTTTCTTGTATAATCATTTGGCTCTTGCAGTCTATTCTGCGTGTCTAAGTACAGATGTACTGTGTAGACATAGAGTACTTAATTGAACCTTGAAATCCACTTAGATTTGAATACGGTCGGATCTGCGCTCAAGTTCTGCGATCTTCTTAAAAATGCAACTTACATTCAGGTTGCGTCCGGTCCGAACAAGAATCGGGGCCCATCAGCTGTAATAAAGGCAGTGCACACGTTCTTTTGCGCAGGTCTTGACATATTAATATCGATCAGTGCCTTTATTTGCTGATGTTGGGATGACGACGTGGATTTAAAAAGAGGAAAATCGAATGGGTAAAAAAAAAAAAAAGTAAATGATTTTTCAGAGTAAATATCTAGTACATTTTAATTCACTCCCAGCTTCATGCCTATTATTGACATGACGTGTTTCTCCTTTGTTTGTCATGCTTGCTGTTCCATTCTGTCATCCTCAAGAACATATTATGTGATTAACTTGTCCTTAAGGTCTCACTACCAACAACAATTCCTCACCATTATTTGTGCTTTTATTTCTCTCTCTATTTTTGTTTGTTTCCAGATCAAATACTATATAAATATTCATAACGGTTAGTTTGACGCGCCAGCTGTATAATACAATCCATTTGTAACGTCGTAAATGCTGCGACTAATCCCCAGCCGGGGATTCTGGGATTGGACTCTGGTTCCCTCTGGGTAAATCTGAACATCACAAGCTGAGCCCTTATCTTCTGCTCTTTACTTCCCATATAATTTATGTCTATGAAGTTGTAAATTAAACTTCCACATTAACAGCGCCGTCGTCGGATAAGATACGGCCTGTTTACGATTTTCTGCGTCCGTCAGTAGTTGGGATTTGATGGCTTGTTCTATGTTCTGTTTTGACCAAGTCTGTGTTCTGAAAAGTATTCACTGCTTACATGACGTGTAAATCAAGCTTAAGAAACCTGTCTGGCTGGTCATGCTTGGCCTTGTAGTTCCATAACTGATAGTGTCGTATGTTTGCGCATGATGTGTTTATTTGAATACAATCCTGGGGATTATTTAATTATACAGCCTTTGCTTACCACAAATCAGATTGAAGACACTGACGGTAGATGTTCTGGTACCATGTCACCGATATCTAATATTTTCCTTATTCTATTATTATTATTATCATAGATTTATAAGACGCCACAGTTCTCCGCAGCGCCATACAGTAGGGAAAACAGTACATACATAAAACAGGGGCATACAAGGTAGACAAAATAAATGCAGACATGAAAACAAAGGGTATGAAGGACCCTGCTCATTAGAGAGCTTACATTCTAAGTGGAAGAGGACACAGCTGAAACAAGAGGAGCGAGTGTGGCTCAGAGTGGAGATTGGGATAGTTGTGAGGGTGCATTAGTGAGAACAGTGTTATTGAGGATAAGGTCACCTCTAAAAAAAAAAGAGATGGGTTTTCAAAGAGCGTCTAAAGATTTGAAGGCTGTGGGAAAGTCTGATTGGGCGTGGTAGGGAATTCCATAAGTGGGGAGCAGCACGGGAGAAGTCTTGCAGGCAGAATTGAGAGGTGGTTACCAGAGATAAGACAAGGCGCAGGTCAGAGGTAGATCTAAGAGGGTGGGAGGGAGAGGTATTAAGGGGTGGTGGTGTTGAGGGTTTTGTAGGTAAGGATGAGTACTTTTGAATTTGTTTCTGAAGGACACAGGGAGCCAGTGTAGGGATTTGCAAAGTGGTGCAGCAGATGTGGAGCGGTGAGAGAGGAAGATCAGTCTTGCAGCAGCGTTCTACACTTCTATAGGATATGTTTCTTTCTTCATCAAAGATTAACTAGACCAACGCATCTGATTTTATTTAACAGGAATTTTTTGAGAACCCGGCTTTCCGGCCAGATGGAATGAAGCTCTATCCGACGCTAGTTATCCGAGGAACCGGATTGTACGAACTCTGGAAAACCGGAAGATACAGAAGTTATTCTCCCAGCACGCTGGTAGATTTGGTGGCGAGAATTTTGGCTCTCGTTCCACCGTGGACGAGAGTTTACCGAGTACAGAGGTAAGATAAATATAAAATATTTGAATGTATTTTAATATTTACATCAAATCACTTTTGCTGTACATAATCAACCATAGAGGATCCAGATTACAATGTCCCCCTGTGTAAATATATATATATATATATATATGTATGTATATATATATATATATGTGTGTATATATATATATATATATATATATATATATATATATATATATATATATATATAATCACCATTTATTTATATAGCGCCACTGATTCCGCAGCGCTGTACAGAGAACTCACTCACATCAGTCCCTGCCCCATTGGAGCTTACAGTCTAAATTCCCTAACATACACACAGAGAGACAGACTAGGGTTAATTTTGATAGCAGCCAATTAACCTACTAGTATATTTTGGGAGTGTGGGAGGAAACCGGAGCACCCGGAGGAAACCCACGCAAACACGGGGAGAACATACAAACTCCACACAGATAAGACCATGGTCGGGAATTGAACTCATGACCACAGCGCTGTGAGGCAGAAGTGCTAACCACTGAGCCACCCTGCTGCCTATACACACACACGTTTTTTCACTATATCTCGAGTTTGGCATCATCCATTAGTAACATACTTCACACTGAGGAACGGTCAGTCCTGCACTTGGCGGTCTCCTTGTGAACGGACGGTGCCCGGCTCTGTATATGTAGCACTGGATTTCCTGCGAGTGTATCGAAATGAAGGGATGTCGGCTACATCTGGCTGTGTACTCAGGTGACGGCCACAACAGAGATGTGACCAGGAAATATATGACCTGGCTGTGAACCACAAGAGGTATAAAAGACGATATTGGATTTCTGCGCGGTAATGACCATCAAACCATTAAACAAATACATTTTATGCTCCATAATAGACTCAGATTTGAGGTGTTAGGGGAAAATGGTCGGACGTTGATACATTAATTGCTTCTCTCTTTTTATTTTGCTCAATCTTCTTTCTCTAACGTGTAACTGTGAGGATTCTAAAAGAGTTCCTCGGAGAATTGGAAAATCTATTTTTCCATCTGTGGCTTTTATCACATCTATTACGGTTAACCCCTGGAGGGTTGTAGAGCTCTGTACAGCATCGATTGTAAATAGTATTTCTGAAGCTGGTATAGCTGATCCGTGCTGTACAACTTGCCGTAGACCTCTTGTAAGAACCAAGGCCTCGCTCTGCATTTTGGAAGTTGACTAGAACGGCATTAAAATTTCAAAACATGGTGTCAGTTTACCGTACACTGGAGCTAATTAACCAAGAGGACGTTCGGCGTGAACCCTTCTGATCCTAGGCTAGTCCTGTGGTGACACCGGAGCGCCTCACAGTGGTGGAAATTGAGAGTTCACTGAGATTTTGTGAGAAGACCCATGGCACACCGCCCTACCCAAGGTCTATACCCAGAGAAAATTCCCCGATTTAAAGAGGGGTTGTCCTATTGGTTAGCTGCTTCTCCCCCCCAATAACCTTCTTAAACTTTGCAATTTTGAGGTCAAACCTCAAACCAACAGAGAACTAACTCTCAGTAAAGTCATAGGACTTCCTAGCCTTGGATCAGAAGGCTTCACACCAAATGTCCTCTTGGTTAACCAGCTCCAGTGATTGGTACACCGACGTACAGTCCTCATCGCACACTCGCAGCAAAAAGAACAAGGACTTTACGAACACGTCACCACTATATTTGTCTCCACAGTCCCGGATATGCGGCGTATGACTGTGCTGCTTTCATAAAGGACAACGGGTTCTCGCAGCTCCATCTACGAAGTGCAGCACAAGACTTTCCGTACAATGCAACATTCTGCATGCAGGGCCGGTGCTAGGGTCCATGGCGCCCTAGGCATTTTGAAAAAATCGGTGCCCCCCCCCTCCGCAAATATCGGCGCCCCTCCTCCCCCCGTCTTTCCTTACCTTGTCTCACCACCGCCGCCTCTCTGCTCCGTCTCCTCCCCTCCACTCACTGACACTAATGAGTGGAGGGGAGGAGACGGAGCAGAGAGGCGGCGGTGGTGAGCAATAGCCTCTTCCCCCCCCCCTCCCCTGTGCATCTGAATGCTGTGCGGCGGCCGTGACAGGTATGGTCAGCGGTCGACGCACAGTTTTAAAGTAATTTACATTCTTGTGGCGCCCTCCAGAGCCCGGCGCCCTAGGCAAGTGCCTAACCTTGCCTAATGGGAGCGCCGGGCCTGTCTGCATGAGAAGTCCTTAATGGGCAGTGTTGGCTATTGGGCACCGAGTTTAAGGACTTTTAGCAGAAAGCCATACAATCTATATAACTGAGGTCTAGGTGTCGTGCTGTCTCCCATCCCTTGGTAGAAAGTCACGTGTCGCTTGTAAATAATAACAGCTTGGATTATATCGGTGGTTCCCAAACTTTTGCAGTTCACGGCACCCTTTGGGGCATATTCAATTCCGATCCCGATCCGCGGGATCGCGCCGGAACGGCCGCGAACCTAATTCACGGTACCGCAATAACGTGGATGGGCTGCGAACGAAAATCCGCGTTATTGCGGTACAGTATTACCGGCAGTATTGCGCATTTTCCGCTGTAACGCGCGTTACCGCGGATCGGATCGGAATTTAATATGCCCCTTGGAGTCTCCGTAATTTTTTCAAGGCACCCCTCCAAAATAATTACTGAGCAGTCCCGTTTTATAAGTACAAAAGGGGAAGCTGCTCAAATCAATTTATAGGCCATAACAGGTGCTTGAAAGGGTGGGGTTATCCTGCAAGGAACATACACACAACATTTTTTCCCCCAGCACACTGCTATAGCCAGCAACAGAGCTGCCATTTCTACTGTAGATAAAAATGCAAAAGTCTTTGTTGCACACATTTGCAAATGTATGTTGAAGCCATCCGCCACAGCAAGGCGTTTTTGCTAATAGGATGGTCCTACTCTAAACAATGAGAGTCCCATATATTTGGGCCATACATATGTGTTTTTAAATTGAGAGCCAACTTACCAAAGAGGTACCCCAGAAGCCTCCAAACAGCAATTCAGTGCCAGTACCCCCTCTCAGCTACTGACACCAACATGCCTCTCAGACAAATACAAAAGTGGAAGCTGCTCAAATCAATTTATAGGCCATAACAGGTGCTTGAAAGGGTGGGGTTATCCTGCAAGGAACATACACACAACATTTTTTCCCCCAGCTATAAGTAACTGGGTCAAAAAACTTAATAAGTATTTAGGTCAAGACAGAAATACTTATTTAGTTGTATGCAAAAAATACACATAAATCCAAGGGAAAATAATATTTTTATATATTTTTTTCAATTCTATTTCTGTCAAAGAATAATTTACAGCTAACTCACTCTGTGCCCCTGCATCATCTTCACACATACTGTGCCCCCTGCGTCATCTCCACACTCTGTGCCCCTCTGCATCCACAGACTCTGCGCCCCCTCTGCATCCACAGATTCTGCGCCCCCTCTGCATCCACACACTCTGTGCCCCCTCTGCATCCACACACTCTGTGCCCCCTCTGCATCCACACACTCTGTGCCCCCTCTGCATCCACACACTCTGTGCCCCCTCTGCATCCACACACTCTGTGCCCCCTCTCTCTGCCCCCTTGCTCTGCCCCGTCTGCATACCGCCATGGCCAGGAAGAGGGAAAAAAAAAAAACAACTTACCAGTCTGGCGGCGCCCAGGACCCAGCATCCTCTTGTCACTGAATGTCGGGCGTGATGACGTCACGCTCAACATTTAGTGAGAAGCGAGGAGGGAAGAGGATGCTGGTTCCTGGGCGCCGGCGGATTGGTAAGTTTTGGGGTTTTTTTTTGTTTTTTTTCCTCTTCTTGTCCACGGCACCCCTGTGGCAGCGTCGCGGCACACAGTTTGGGAACCTAGGAATTATATAATAGACTTGCAGAAGTTGGACAGATGACACAGGGTGTCATTAAGAAATAGACAGAACAATAAAGAACAACAGGCAGACAGATCTGTGTTTACTCACATGGCTGTAGATGGCTACAGAATATTTAATGCACAGACGTATGTTTAAAACGGTTATAGAAATACAGCTAGTTTATTTCATCCTTAATAAAAAAAAATTAGAAGTCACCTAAATTCCCCATTGTCAAATTTTTATTACCCATAATTTCTTGTGACCCTGGTTGGGAATATCCATCATTTAGAGATGCCAAGTAATTTATACAGCGACACATGTCTGTGACCATACCTGTGCGTTGCTACAGAGATGAATACGTAACATAACATAAACATAACCTTATTGAGTGTCTGCGTGATGTGTAAGTTCCCCTATGTACATACGTTGTATTTCACTGTCCCGTCCCCAGAACCTGTCTATATCTCAACGCTTGTTTTACCTCCGTTATAAAGACAGATTTGTTTCCACGTGAAATACAGATAATCGGGTACTTTAGCAGGATTTATGTTCTGCCACGTCTTCTGCAGCTAGATTTGTCTGCAGCAGCGAAGTCACATCGTACGAGTGAGATCAATGAGGTCTCAGTGCACGGTCCTCGGCTCGCTGAGAAATGGCTGCAGATCTCTGTTACATAAAGTGTCGATGACACCTTCCTCTTAGCCTGAGTTGTGTGTCTACCAGAAGGGATTCCTTATTGTGCTGTTTAAGGTGATATCTGGTTATTGCCTTTTAAAGGTACCATAAATCGGACACTTTACAGTTTATCGTTGTGACGATAAAATAGAAGCACTTAAGCAAATTGCTGTTTCTTAGGTGTTATCACTTCCATTTTACTGTTGTATTCCAAACAGTGCTCCCTTTAGGGCTATAGTGAGGTGAGCGATGGGGAGTTCAACAATCCTCCATTATATTACAGCAAGAGCCTTCTGATAGCAGAAAGTATTCACACGATCAGAGCACTACAAAGTAGTTTGATGAATGAATCACGGGTTATAGCCATGTTGGGGAGCAGCAGTCCTGGATGTAAGGTAAAGTAAGGATAGATTTACACATCTACCTGAATTTATACAGTGTAGTTACATATCTCAGTCTGTGGGGTAATGCCGGGTGCTATAAACCACATCTTACTCCCTTGTCCAAGGTTTCTCCCGTGCTGCCCCCCACCGTTGGAACCATCTCCCTCGTTCTACCAGACTATCCTTTAGTCTATGTAGCTTCAAACTGTCATTGAAATGGTTTATCCATTTCACCATGTAGTATACCTCACCCTCTTTTATCCCCCATCTCTCCCACTCTTGCTTCTTCTTCATCATCATCATCATTTATATAGCACCACTAATTCTGCAGCGCTGTACAGAGAACTCTCACATCAGTCCCTGCCCCATTGGAGCACCCGGAGGAAACCCACGCAAACACAAGGAGAACATACAAACTCCTCACAGATAAGGCCAAGGACGGGAATTGAACTCACGACTCCAGTGCTGTGAGGCAGAAGTGCTAACCCCTGAGCCACCGTGCTGCTTCTTGTCCTCAGATCCATTTACATTGGCTCGCACCCATGTCTCACCATTTGTCTGCCCCTTTCCCTTTAGATCGTAAGCTCTAGTGATCAGGGCCCTCTTCCCTCCTGTTCTCATTACCTATAACCTCTGCTCACCAGCTACACTGAGCACCTCCTCCTTGGGCTCTCTGCCCATTGACCCCACTGCTCTATTGTCTCTGCACCTCTTTCAGTGGCTCTAAACCTGTTAGTTGTGCCCACGCTAATGGGCACAGGTTTCAGTCTGCGCTGAATATACCCCTTGTACCCCAGTAGCTGTGCTGAGAGTTTGTAGTATTATTTGTTTACTGCATTGTACTGTTATACCATGTACTATCCTGTTGTCCTATAAATGAAGGTTAATAATTATTAGGAGAATGAAAACTTCTGAAGATGTCTCTTCTGCTACTGGCATTAAAGAATGACAGCACTGTTACTGTGGCGTAACTTATATTTCTTGGTTTAGATCCACATTACAAGTCTGTTTTAGGGGAACAGTATCTAGGTGACATGTGCAGAAATGACTGATGCCGGATGATTGCTGCTGCTTAATTATTCATTTTAAATGACCACAAAAATGTAAAATACAAGTTGATCCAATATGGATAGGTATCCTGTGTCCATGGCAGGTGTACGGTCAGTAGGGGCGTGCCAAACTCAAGCGGACTCAGCCAGTTCTTAATCCAGCTCTGAGTGTCTCAAAGTTACTTGTTTTTCTACCGTATCTCTTGCTCCAGCTACAGGTCTAGTCTAAGTCCTGATCAGTAGTGATGACTGTCATGCTAGAACATGTGTTTGCAACCAGTAGACATTAAAAATATCTTCATAAATTATTTAATGGGAAAATAAATGATATAAAAACAACACATTTGGCAGAGCCAATTTACGTACGTTGTAAAACAAACACACGTTGCGTTCAGTATGCGTACCTTGATGAATCAGGCCCTGAGTGACTACATGATTTTCTCTGGAAAATATCTAGCAGTACATGAATTCTCTATGTGTGATGAAACCCACCACAGCAGTATAACAGGAAAAAGCTGGTCATCTGTACGTAGAAAGTTACATCTTTGTAATTCCATTTCTCTATACCCCGGGGCACAAAACATGTTCTTCTAAAATGAGATGTGCCACGCTCCCGACCTGTTCTCTTACACCCAGAAATGTTTTATGTTCCGGACATGAGATTTAGTTTAGTTTACACATGTAATACATTTTTTCTTCCCTGAAACTGTGATTGCAGACCAACATGAGATAATGTGGTGTAGTTCAGGTATTCCTACTACTATAAAATACTATATGAAATGTGTGTGACCAATGATTGCAACCGTCCCTTATTGTTAAAAATTGCTGGCATGTAAGAAACCTTATGTTATTTCTCCATAATTGTCACGTCTAGTGGGCCAATGTCTAATCCTACCAATAGCAATTGGGTGCCTATGCGATACGTACCAAGCAGAACAAGAGAGACAGCAGTAATATGTTAGAATGGGTACGTTCTATTTAAATATCAACTGTGGAAAACTTGGGCACCTCTCTCTTCCTATTATGACCCTGACAGGATGGACCACTGATGCCACCCTGTCTGTTGTGTTGCTGCCACCACTAGGCACCTTCGCCGGCACCTAGAACCGCTTTCTTCTGGGTAACTCCCACTGCTAGTGTACCCCCTCGCTGGGCACCTGGACTGGTACCCCTGACCTCTTCCTTCAGATCAGGGTGGCTGTGGATGGTTCCCCTGGCCTATCACACTGGCCAGAGTTACAGGTAGCTGGCAGAGTGGTGGTCCTGGAATGTTGGGTCCCAACCTCAGAACAGCCGGATAATGGATTACATTTAAGTCACAGGAATTATAGGGTAAGCAGTCGTCAAAGCAGGTTCTTGAAGCAGTGATGTTTTATTAACTCAAGTAGTCCTTATAAGGACAGTTAAATCCACTAGTTTAAGGTACTAGGGATCTCCAGAAGTATAGATGGTATAATGATACATTACATGGTCAAACAGTGCATTTTTTATACAGTTTTGGACACAGCCTGACAGGAGTTAACAACGCCACCCTGGTCTTAAATGGCTCTGCAATGTCTGAAATATTACATCAGATCTCAGGATGTAAAACGCTCCAGACTAGGAGTTAACGTCATTTAAGCTTTAACAAAATTTACATCAATCTCTTTATTTCCTGCATCCTGTCTTAGAGACATAGGAAACCTAAAAAATTTAATTACCCCCCCCCCCCCCTGTTCAGGCTAAGGGATGTGTTGGACATTTGAGATGATAAGGTCTATTTAACATTAGAATACCTGCCTTCAGACAGTCACAGAAAACACATTTCCTCCCCTGGCATATGCCTATGGTCTCAGAAATCAGTACATTGCTAATATAGAAATATAACACAGTATCAAAATCAGTACATTTGCAATTGTATAAACTAGCGCTCTGCGCTAATAATTTAAATATATTTATAAGTGATCCAGCCACAATTGCCTCTCCAGGCCAGGTCACTTTTCCTAATGGTTATGATGGCCTGCATTCCTCCAGCCTTTGTACCAAGAATATCAATACAAATTCTTATTATGGCATTTTTGCAGGAACAGATTGGCCTTCCAAAACTATGTTGTGTCCTGATGGAAGAACGTCAATATTAGCAATGTGGAATACGCCACACTACCCATTCGTTAGCACTAACGTGAGTTTCCTCTTCTTAATGTGGTAGCACACTTACACTTGTGGCCTGAACCAGTAGTCAGCCTATCCATTCACAAGTGTCACTACTGAGGCACGTTCTGGGTGCCCATGGGCGGACCTTGAAGTGTATGAAGTTGCCTATGATTGCCAAAACCATAGTCCTTAATAGAATTCCTCTTTATCTCCTGCCCCACTTGACGTTCTCAGCCGGTGTCATTTCTTTGTGTGATCTCCATCTTGCTTATGATGGTCACCAGCGTTATGTTGATCAGTTAATAAATGTGTTAATAAAATAATGTTTCCAGGACTGTTGTAGAACACAGACACACATCAAAATTCTATACGCATCTTTCTTCATGGAACTGAATTCCTCACCTACAATATCCCTGGGTAAGATTGCTGCCCTTTGAAATGCAAGTAGTATCAAATGACAGAAATCTTTAATTAGTTCCAGCCGCACCGTATAAAAGCTGCTCTCTACACTCTTAGTGCTCTCAGATCCTATTGTGTTGTCCAGATGTTCAAAGCCTCCGTTCTCCATGAAAGAGTTGTGTTAAGCGCCAAGTGTCTCCCTCAAGTGGTTCTACAACAAAGAACGACGGACGCAGCACTGTGCTCATTCTCTGGCTCTAATATGTTCTGGAAAGTGCAGGACTTTCTGCCACTTTAATAAGTTTATTGTTTCATCTTTTGTTTCATGTTTAGTTCCTTGAAAGCTAGAAGCATGTCTATTTACAAGTTAGGGAAATTTTCCAGGCTGGGATCTTACACATGGGAGTGTTTCTCTGTATATGTGCCGTGCGACATTTGTTAAAGGAACTATCCACCTTCAGAAGACTTTTATTGTGTTGCTTTTTGCCTACCCTCTTGCAATGTTTACTAAATACTGTTTTTTCTTCTGTTTTGTTTGACATTTGTTTACGTAATTATCATTGTTGGCCTGGAACAAGGCACATAGCTGCTCTGAATACAGTATAGAGAGGAGCCAAGTCATATATTGTGGCAACAAAATAATAAATACCAACTAGTCATATAAAGACATGTCTGAAAGTCACAGGAGGAAGCCAGGAATATGTAGTCATACCTAAAGACGCGTTTATGTGATGACCTCAGAGGGTGGGGTACGGAATAATTATGCTGATTATTCAGACAAGACTTACCCCGACGTCTTCACACTGAAGGGCTCCTTCCCGACGAGGCTGCAGGACGACTGATGTGATCACAGACTGCAAGCAATGGCGATGAATAAAGAAGCCGGCAAGAGTTGATGACGTCACTGGGAACCGCAACGCTGTTATCGGTGCTATTAAGGGGGTAATGCAAGTATGTGGCCATGGACAATGTACTTTACAAAGCGTTGTATATTGTTCATGGCCACATACTTATATTACCCCCTTAACAGCACCGATAACAGCGTCGCGGTTCCCAGTGACGTCATCAAGTCGCGCCGGCTTCTTCAGTCATCGCGATTGCTTGCAGTCAGTGGGCACATCAGTCGTCCTGCAGCCTCGTCGGGAAGGAGCCCTTCGGTGTGAAGATGTCGGGGTAGTCAGCATCGATAGAGAAGACGTCCGATATTAAGTAAAGTCGCGCAAAGTGGAGGCAGACTTTTTGTGGTCTGGCCATGTCTCGATATGTGGGTGGCCACACTCCCAGAGTGCAGCCTAGCCCATTGGCTATCTCCCTTCCCCCAACATTCCTACCTACAGAACAGAGCCCTAAATTCAGGAGATTTGGGAGGAATGGTTCTCGGTTGTGGGGTTTATGGCTATATCATTCTCTTTTGACTTTCAGAGACATTCCTATGCCGCTGGTTAGCTCTGGGGTCGAGCATGGTAATCTCCGGGAGCTGGCATTAGCCAGGATGAAAGATCTAGGCACAGAGGTAAGATGTTGAGACACTAAAGGCTAGATTACCTTCTCACAGACAATACGTTGTTACATGATTAGTTACACAGGTCCATGGAGGTCGCCCATATATACTGTGTTATCCAGAGGAAGGCAAAAACAACACCCCCCTCCCTCATGTGAAAGTTACCATTGTAGCCTCATAGAAAAGGAAACTTATCTTTAATGACTAAAAAATAAATTCCCTGCATCAATTCCACAGCTTAACTACTCTTACCGTAAAGAACCCTTTCCTGATAAGACGTTTTTCTAACCACTCTATAATTATTCCCTTCATGAGGTTGCCTGCCTCTGAATTCTCTCGAGCTCTCCTGTGCCCTTCTTACAGTGAGATGGCCAAAACTATACCCCATATTCAGGATGTGGTCCAACTAGTGTTTTACACAATGGTAAGAGGTAAAAGCGGGGGTAGTCAGGGACGATAAATTACTGGGGAGAGGGTTACGGAGGTGATAGGGCAGTAGTCAGGGTTGGGGGGTTACTGTGGGGGGTTGCTGAGGAGATATGGAGGTAGTCAGGGTTGGTGAGTTACTGGGGGGGGTATGGAGGTAGTCAAGGTTGGCGAGTTACTGCGGGGGGGGTTACGGAGGAGGTAGGGCAGTAGTCGGGGTTAGTGAGTTATTGGGGGGGTTTACTGAGAAGATATGGAGGTAGTCAGGGTTGGTGAGTTACTGGGGGGGTTACTGAGGAGGTAGGGAGGTAGTCGGGGTTGGTGAGTTACTGGGAGGGGGGTTACTGAGGAGGTAGGGAGGTAGTCGGGATTGGTGAGTTACTGGGGGGGTTACTGAGGAGGTAGGGAGGTAGTCGGGGTTGGTGAGTTACTGGGAGGGGGGTTACTGAGGAGGTATGGAGGTAGTCAGGGTTGGTGAGTTACCAGAGGTGGGAAGGGGGACAGTCAGACTTTTTGAGGCGCGCAGAGGGCTTACTGAGGTGACACGATGGGTGTATTATTCAGTGAAAGTTACGGTGCTGCTGGATCAGTATATAGACACATATATGCTGGTCTTGTTGTATTTCATACGAATGACATCTGATCAAGATAACATTTTTTGCTCTGTACTTCATCATACACAGTGTCGGGATGTCCGGACAAGAGAAGTGGGGATACAAGAAATTCATCACAAAGTCCGACCATACCAGGTGAGTGGGACCCATGTTGCACATTATCCGTATTGTAACTAAGATGTTGCTGGACTGACCTTAGCCGTCACCTATTCACCCCGGAGGAAGTGGCCACAGACTGAGGATATTACTAGTTGTTGCACCATGTCCTATATCTGAGACGGTTCTGTGTCCTCAGGCACAAGTCATTTCACACATATCAGTCAGGAACATTTACAAGCTCACCCCCGACCGTCACATCTAAATGTGTTTCTGTACGTTAAACCACATGTACATGTTCCCTCAGTCATTTCACTGTTGCATTTCTTATGCGATAAAAGCAATCAGAATAAGAATATATATATTTTCTCTCATTTGTTATGCATACTTAGGGATCAGCGTAAGGGCGCAGCGGTAGTTAATCACCCAGGAGAGTGGTAGCTGGTCAAATCAGCTGTCACACGCTGAACGAGCGAGCGAGCGAGTTCCGTAGCTCTGTTTATTTTTGCCTGACATTTAAGAAAGTTAAATGACATTTTTATTATATTTCTTCTTATTGTGCACTTCCCAGAGTATGCGGCAATGCTACCAATAGATGTTCTTTATACGTGGGACATAGCTTACCATGGCTGCATCTTATTGCCTTGGGTGACAAATTCAGTATTAAAAATAATGCTGATTCTGTAGAAAGTGGACGATGCAGAATAGACCTAAAGATCGCGGACATTCGTTTACTGGATTTGTAATTTGTTTTGGTGAGACGATGTGCGTCCGTTGCGTTTCAGACAAGGTGGGCAGTGGTCTCCGGCTACACGATTGGGTGGAATCCAGAATTTTAGGTGATCGGTTTAATGAAAGAGCTAAATTCTGAATGGTTAGTTCCTTACAGATGTAATGATGATAGTGGCTCTGTGTGTTTCATAGTTTTGTTCCACTAATACAAATGGTAATTTTGGTTGATATAAGAGGAGATGCTATTTCATTCACTACCTTTTGCATAAAAAAAACAATGTCTTGCTGTATGATAGGTGTGATAGTCACTGGATTAATGCTAAATCACAGATATTTGTCCCAGGTCTCCTGCCTTGTATACGCTAACAGAGAGATTGTTTAGCTCTGTGGGGAAAAGCTTCCCAGAGTATGTTTCACAGCAGTCTAATTAAGAGTTGCACCTGTGTGAGGTCTGTAAAAGGTTGCAGTCCTGATCACTCTGTCTCTCAGACCTGGGGAGGAGGCTGGATGCCTCCTGAGAGAACATGCTAAGGGTGAGCAAAAAACCTTTGTTTGGCGTTTGAGTTTGGGACACAAGGTCTCAGACTTGAGAGAGGGCCTCTAAGGAATGTTAAGTAGGTGCCGGACAGGCAAGACTTTTGTTTATGTTTTGTTTATTTACACATGCTCAATAAAACTGGCTGAGGTCAGTTGTACCAGAAATCCTACATTTTCGTGATTTATTGCTACTGTTCAAAGCCATCTGCCCCAGGTGATGGGACCGTTCCCCTGATTATGTCACATAGACCATAATATAGTATGTAGTCATTTACATTGGTGTTATATCTTGTTATTTTTCCAGATGGAATTAATCCGCAGAGATTACGTGGCCAACGGGGGCTGGGAAACGTTCTTGTCCTATGAGGACCCGGAACAGGACATTCTCATTGGATTGTTGCGTCTGCGGAAATGTTCCCCAGAATCCTTCAGGCAAGAGTTAAAGGGAGGTGTGTCCATAGTGCGAGAACTTCACGTTTACGGCAGCGTGGTCCCTGTCAGCAGCCGCGACCCGTCCAAGTTTCAGCATCAGGTACAGTAACAGTCACTGTTATGTGTCACAATTGCAGCCCCCTATCAAGCTATGAATCCCAAAACGTCTATTAGTATTCTTCCTTCATAATGGGCAGATCCGCCTATGCTTCCCTCAGCCTACAGTCTGGTGAGCACTCTTCAAGCTTCAATGACAGCCACCTTCAAGTGCCACGTAGCCGAGCAGGAGATACGGAAGCATCAGCCCTGCCCCTCTTCTGACACAAGCCCTGATAGAGACAATGTATTATCCAGCGAGCCCAATGTGAATGTAGCCCAGTATAAATATAGTGATTTAGATAGATTAAAGATAAGATATTTATTTGACCAACTGATGACAAAGGAAGCTCCTCCCAGGAATGAAGTGTCACAGGTTTACAATAATAACGGGGTCAGAATGATCTCGGCTACCATAGAAACTAGAAGGCGCAGAGCGAGTGATAACAGCATTGTAACCTGGTACTCTCCCCGTGCACAGGGCTTCGGGATGTTGCTGATGGAGGAGGCAGAACGCATCGCTAGAGACGAACACGGATCATGCAAAATCGCCGTCATCTCAGGTGATACATTTTAGTAACACAAATATGACCATTTTGCAATGTGATTGTGGTTCCCAGTACAACATGTTTAACATTATATTCACTGGTGAACTTCTGTTAACCGTGTAATATGTTTACACTCCTAATCTCACATTTTATCTAGCTGTGTGGAGTTTGTATATTCTCCCTGTGTTTGCGTGGGTTTCCTCTGGGTGCTTCCTCCCACTCTCCAAAGGCATACTAGTAGGTTAATTGGCTGCTAACAAAATTGACCCTAGTCTCTCTCTCTCTCTCTCTGTCTGTCTGTGTGTATGTTAGAGACTTTAGACTGTAAGCTCCAATGGGGCAGAGACTGATGTGAGTGAGTTCTCTGTACAGCGCTGCAGAATCAGTGGCGCTATATAAATAAATGGTGATGATTATTGTGGATCAGCAATGACCCCTTACTAATTTCCTGCTGTTGTTTGCTACGTCAGCACAAGGGGAATTTGGGGTCCAACCATTACATCCAGAGATTTCCCCATACGTCATCTCTGCTCTATACCAACAGTGAATCACTATATGAATGCATCCTACAAATGTATAATAAAACCATTTTATTACATGATAGGATGATAATGAGTTGCTGATTGCCATCAATACTTCATTAACCTCCACATTCTTGAATATTCACCTTTCACATTCTGTGTATTACTCTTCCTAATCCTGGGCAATATATTGTATTAAGAACATATTTCCAATCGGTCCCCCCCCCCCGACCCAATCACCATCTTTCTCTGCTCCTTTTCAGTCTACAACAGTGATTAGAGTAGCACCCACCTCTTAATTTCTATCTATCCTCTCTGATATTTAGGTTAGTTCTTGTATTATAAGATAGAGGGGGTGCCTTCAATTATGGCTTTGGAAAATATCTCTGCGACTGTGTTCATCTACTATCTCGTATAACCAACTGTCTGTCTGCTATCTCCACATGGATGTTCCAACACTACCGAAAGTTCAACATGTCCAAAGCAGAGTTTATTATCTTCCCTCCTGCCAGAGCCACCAGCTGCCTCTCAAATCTCCCTCACTTGTCAATAACACCACAATTTCCTCAGTCTCCCAAGCCCACTGCCCTGCTTTCAAACTTGATTCCTGACTTTCTGCTTTATTCCTCGCTTCCAGACTCTTTCCCAGTCCTGTCCACCTTAAAATCCTTGCCACAACACGCCCTTTGCTTACTCAACATGCTACCAAAACTTTTGTTAACTCTCGCATCATCTGCCGCTATGGCTGCTCTGCCTGCTATGTGGCATTCCCGATACCTATATATCCACACTTCAGTCCATCCTAAAAACTGCTGCAAGACTTGACCTGCGTCTTGTCTCGTCTCTGGTAACCACCTCTCACTCCCACCTACAACACTTCTCCCGTGCTGCTCCCCACTTATGGAATTCCCTACCACGCTCAATCAGACTTTCCCACAGCCTTCAAATCTTAAGGCGCTCTCTGAAAATCCATTTCTTTATTAGAGGTGACCTTATTCCTGATGACACTACTGTCTGCCAAATACATCAACTTGGGGAGGAAGTTTGTCTTTTATCAGGGTAACAAGCCCGATGCAAGAGCCAAAGCCCGATGCAAGAGCCACATTGGCAGACCTAACATGAAGATAATGGATGACACAGAGTGACCCACTCCTCACTTTAATCCCATTATAAGACCTCAATCTTGCTGTGTCCATCGCTGCTCCCCAACTAACCTGACCCGGCAATAAGAAATGGCCAAATACTGCTCCATCTCGGTGTTAAGGGTTAAGATACTTATTCAAAAAGACTGAAGGCTGCAAAATCTGCCAGAGATGGTTCATCGATCTACTGACCATGGGGGATGAATACTTATGAATGGTGATATTTCATTTTTTTCTTTAAACTATGGTTTAACATTATCTTTCTTTTTTTGGGGGAAGTCTATGAAGATCAATATTTGACTCGCAAATAAAAGGTGAGAAATAACGGATGAGGTCTGAATACTTTTTAAAGGCCCTGTATCTTCAGTTTCCTCCTTCTGTTTTTCTTTAACAATACATCTCATGGTGAAACTTTAGTTGACATTTCAGTCGAGTAACATTATTTTCTTCAGGACTATCTAACTGTCCAGCAAAGACGAACCCCTGTATTCATATCTGATTAATGTCTGTAAGCTCGTCCGTTCCCTTCATGATTCTTGTGTTGTTGTGGAGCACCAGCCATAGAGATGTGTGATCCCTATTTTCTTATTATCCAGCCAGCGTGCTGTCCGTAATGGTCAGACTGAAGCCAAGTACTGATTTCCCTGCTGTTTTAGTCAATAGATGATAAACATAAAGATGACTGAGGAGCGGTTTAGCTGTGCTCCCCCTTTTAACAAGTAGGCTATCATGTGATTGACGTAGGCAATGCTCGTTCATGGTGACAGGTGATCAACCTTTTTTTATATTACAGTCCCCAAGTGTTGGGGAGCCGTTTTATTTGGCACCCAAGTTTTAACCATTTTTCAAACACCCCTAAAAGAGGCAGCTCCCGATAGAACTTTATCCATGAAGAGACCCCAAAGAACAGATTCTGAGGTCCCACTTGGGGGGCCCTTACCACAGTTTGCTAACCTCTGACGTATAAGTACATTACAGTGTCAGTTTAACATTACACGTTTAAGGCAATATTAATTTCCATTGTCAATTCTCCATAATAACAAGAACAGACAAGAGGCTTGTTGTCAACATTTTCAGAGAAATTTTATTTAAAAACAAAATAAACAAAACGATATAAAGCTGAGAAAGCGGTGACTCATTTTAATGCTCACTTACTGCCACAAAATTCCTCTATCCATCCATTCATCTGCTGTTCTGTGATAATGAAATCTCTCTTTTTTTTTTTCTGTGTGTATCTGAATTAAAACGCAATAGCAGATTCAATCAACTTGCTAAGCTGTTTCCTAAATGTGCAAACTGCCTAGCCTACAACTCCCACGCTGTCTGAAATGGCTTTTAAAACACCCGTCGTTTGAAGCCCACACAGCGGAAGGAGATGGCCATGCCCAGTGTTCAGAATTGAGATTAGAACTGACAAGAGCTTTGCCAGTCACTCAGTGTCATTCTCCCCAGCGTATGGCTGGATCGGGCCGTGCTGCAATGATCCCCGTGCACGGGCCAGGCTGACGTTTGTGCGTCCTGAAGGATGAAGTTAAGGTGGACACCGGGCAGGAGATTTGACCTGTGTAACCAGGCAGGCTCCAGTACTAATGAAGCACTTTGGGCCTGATTCTTATTTGGACATACGGCCATTTGTGTGCCGTACCTTGAGTGAAATAGCTCTGTGCCTGGTCAGAAAACGGACCGTACCCCAATGAATGCAATTCATGTGTGAACGCAATTGACATATGTATGTGCAGTGCGCATTTAAAGCATCTTGATTTATGTATTAAATGTAAAACAAAAAAACTTTCAAAAATCAATGTTGATATTAATGATTATACTGTTAGTAGTTTATTTTATAATAAATATACTATTTTTTGGATGTGTTTGTGCGTATACTGTGTCTGCATTCGGAAAGTACTGTGTAGGCAGTGTACTTACACCCAGATTCAAATCGAAAAGTATATTGAGATCCGCTTGGATTTTAATACGGCCGGAACTAGGCAAGTTGTGTCTGAAGATGAATCGGGCCCTGTGAGTGCAGTGGACAAGGAAACAAGACTGTTCTGCTAGACAGGGCCGTAAAACAATTACTGTTAAAATTGATTCTTATCCTTTTAAAACACATTATTTTTCCCAGTGCCGACTCTGCAGCAATACTGGAACGCAGGGAACCTATTATCGTCACAGTAGGTCAGTCTGCTCAGTTGAGGGATAGAGTAACCATTTGTGGTAGATTAGATCTCAAAGGTACAACGTTTCCCAACTGGTCAGAGTTGTCAGCCTGATTTCTATGTTTGTCTCCGTGATCCTTCACAGCCTTGTCCATCCCTTATTTACTTCATCATGTTGTCCTCTATTGCGCTAAAGCAGGCCTGGCAAACCTGCTGCCCTCCAGGTGTTGTGAAACTACAATTCCCAGCATGCTCTGACAGCCAATAGCCAGACGATAGCAGGCAGGGTTTGCTGGGACTTGTAGTGTCACAGTACGAAATAATGGAATCACCCTGGGCTCTAGTACAGAATCTGAGATGGTTCTAACGTCTCACCCACATTTCTGAGGGCACTCCAGTATCTCTCTTCTCTGTCAACCCCCACCAACCTAGCCACCCCCCTTTATCTTCTGCCTCCCTTCAACCTTATTTGCCTCAACTCCTTCTTGCCACCTTTATCATCATGTGTATTACCTCTGGTCTTTTCATATCTTTCTTCAGTCCCCATCTCCGCATAGGTATACTGGGTAGTTGCTGGGCCACAGTGTTTCAGAGGCTCGGTTGCTACCATAGCTGTAGTGCTGGTACAGATTTGAGACCACCTAGAGTAAACACGAAAACTGAGAGCTGTATAATGTATTGCGGTATCTCCTGGATCCCCTGCCCTGTATCACATCATTCACTTACTGTCCCAAAGAATCGGCAGCACAACCAGACGTTTCTGCCAGGATCTGATTGCCAGTTACACCCTATGTCATAGCTCATTCATCTAGAACACGTTCCTCTAACAGTTGTGATCCAGCGACGTAATCATTTTGTACTGTGTTTTCTTTCTAAATTATAGAGCTACTTTTGTTAAAGGAGAAAAGACTGTTTATAAGAGGCTGTGACTGTGTGGGAAACATATTTCCTATGTAATTTAAACATGTACGATCGCTGTATGAGCATTTCACAGCCTTAAGTTATACTTGAATCACTAAAAAATCTTTATTTCAGTTGGCAGGTAGCAGTCAACAATTCCTACATAGCTGTGATAATTGTGTATTTTATACAGAGCTACCTCCGCTCTGTAGTCTCGGCGGTTGCTGTCTGGACGCTGCCATAATGCTGTCTCTTGATGTCTGAGGGACCTTTTGATGTATTTGCTGAGACTCCGAGGCTCGATGCTTGCATAGTCCTTACATAGTATAGTTATAGCATACATTGATGCTGATGGCACAGTGTATTGTTCCAGATCATTGACTTGAAAAGTGTGCTGGATTCTCATAGAAATATGGCAGTGTATATGATTTTCTGAGTAAACAGCTGCTCTGGCCCTTAAAGGAAGATAAAGTAGCACATTTCACCCTCGTCGACTAGATCTCTATTTTTGTTTCTGGCTTGATTTCATATTTAAAGCCAAATATTTCAGAAAGGTGTTACTCAGTCATTTTGCTACAAATTTATATGAGAAGAATCCCTAATTATGGAGAAAATTAAAATAAAATTGCAGTGAAATGTCTGCTGTAATCAGTAATGGGTTCAGCCGGGGGCACAACACTGTAGGGTCAGTTGGCACCTGAGGTTTTATTATATATTATGTCTAAGTACTTCTGTTACATGAGTAGTAATGACATGTCACAATGTCTGTCTGCTGCCTTCATTACATATGTTGTGACGGGACCGGGCCACACTGCCAAGGTAACATCTCCCACCAACCCGTCAGTTCACAGGGTTCCATGGACTGTCACCTGGGTTCTTAAATTTTGCCTGACGTATAGGGGGATAGGGCTTATTACGGACACATGGAGGAGTAAGAAGGAAGGGACAGGAAGTGAGGGACAGCTAGCAGCCCTGACAAGTACCAAAAGCGTGGAAGAGGTTAATTTCAGGAGGGACTGGGTGCTATCTAAGATCTGGAGGTGGGGAAAGCCAAGGAATTACCCATTGTCTTCTACAGAACTGGCCCCAACATTGTGGCAGGGACACAGCAAGGGAGCCACTGTGGAAGGACAGCTAATCTCCACTCCCATTCCACTCCCTTAGTTCAGCACCAACCAATGTTTGAGAAGGAGAGACCCAGGGGTTTGTCCGGGGGGATGGAAAAACGCAATGGTAATTTGACCATGGATATAAGTAGCTACTCCGGGGAGGGGGGGATTTTCTGAGGATTTATTCTTGGAAGGTGCAGGGCTGACTGGTGATCATCGCTGTCCTGTATATTGGGAAGCAGGCTGTTGCTCCCTCTGGGAACCTGTCATCACCTCACTCCATCAGCAGATACTTCCCAGGCTCTGGGTAAATTGGGGCGCCCACAGGAGTTTCCCAGAGCCCCACTACCCTGGCGGAGTGTTGGCCAGGAACAGCCAGATACCAAGACTCCTTGAACCTCCTGCTGACAGACTCTGTTGCCTGTGGAACTGTTTAATGACTAAGGTGGGTGGGAAACTTTGCTGGGACTCCTATTGACACTGGTGATCCGCTGACCTATAGTTTAAAGTGTGCAGGTTTATGTTCTGTTCTGTTACTGTAGAAAAAGTAAAGATAGTATTGTATTTTTTGTTCTCCTCATTGCCCGTGTGATTCCTGAACCTGAGAGGGCAGGGTAACCTAGTGACCTTCAGTTCTAAAAACCCGGTATCCTCACATATGTGGGTTCCCAGGTAAAGTGGGTATAATAATTCTGCACACCCTCGCTGGTGTTTGTGATGTGTAGCCTGAAATCATCATAAATCACCACAAAACTGTCCCCACCATTAATGTTTGTCCTGCAACACGGAAAACAGTGTGAGGTACATTTATTCTCATTTTGAGAGCTATCCATAGTCCTGAGACCCCCAAAATATTATTATTGAGGAAAGAACTAAACATACATTCGGGGTACAATTATCGCATCCCACTTCACACATTAAATCTAAACGTGCAGATTGGTTTGGCTAAGACTGTTGGAATGGTTGTGATCCAGTGGTGCCAGATCAAAATTTGTTTCCAGATTTGCTCTAGAGGATGTGGGATGTTGTCTATCCAGACCTGCTGAGCGGTTAGTAACACGTTGAGATCCTGACGCTAGGCGCCTAGGCAGCCAAACCTGTGCAGTCTATGTAGGCACCGATCAGCCTGAAAATACGGTCACACCAGGTGTTACGAGCTTCTATGCAGCAGATCAGTCACAGAGCCGTAGAGCGGGATGTGTAGTTCAGTGCTAGTGCTACAGTGCTAGTTGCAGTTCAGAGGGTTAATTTGCCCAATTTTCTTTTCCGTTGCCCATGTAGCTTCCTGAATCTTCTCATTCTCTGCAGAGCGGCGAGGTGGGGCAGTTCATTCATTAGGGTATTGCCATCTTCTCTGTAGGATATCAGTGAGATTCAGTCACGCCATCTGCAGCGCCTGGCAAGGGCTCCGAGCCAATATAAACACACAGCTCCATCACTCAAGTCCCGTCTCCATCCAGACAACTATAATTACGATATAATTGGATCGGAAATTGTGTCATTATTATTCAAATGAATCGTTTTGAAATGATAATTGTTATTGACTGGACTGATTACCTTCTCATTATTTGTCATGTTATGCGTCACGCCTACCTCATTCTCAGTTGTGGTTCTTTCCAGGATCTTAAGAAAAGGGACCGTTTTGAACCCCTCACCATAAGATGACCCCTTACCCGCTTACGCCAGCGGTCAGGAGTGTCAGCGGCACTAAAGTGATGACGAGAGTGTCCTTCATTGATCCCTCCCCTCCCTCTCCCGGTTATTGGTTACACAATTCATGTCATATATTTGCGCAGAGTGATCCATCCAGGAATTGTACGACTACCATATTTGGGGGTCAGAAAGCATACTCGTATCGTCCTATCGGGGGAATTGGAATTTGTGAAAGGATGAGCTCATTATACATGGTGGTCATGATGCCAGCAGTACTATCTAGCCACTCCTGATTGGATGCTTGAGTATTGACTCCTCCCGCTGACAGTACCCCATTTATTAGTACGCCATTTATTGGCGTTGCAGCTATATTGTGTCAAGCCGCGGCCGTCTGTTAGAATTACTTATTTGTCATTTCATTATTATAAATGCAACTTTCACATATATTAGAAAACACCTTGAAGACAATATTGTGTCTTGTGTAGAATAATGAGAATTGTACCACTTACACTGTGAAGTCACATTTCCACTGTATCTAGAGACGTAATTCTGCACGCCGGATGCAGAAAACGCTGCGACTTTGGGCTTGGACGTATCCTGAGACACCTGCTACTCAACATACACACACAACAAGTGCACTTGTCTTGTGATAGAATCTTTGCGCGTTCAGAGCGTAAAATGCATCAAACTTTGTAACACATCCGCATTGCTGACAGTAGTAGTTCCTAGTGTGTGGATAGCTGAATGATGGTTAAACGTTTGTCTCCACGGTGTGTAGGTGCCTGGTTCACTTTAAGCCAGAGCTTGTGTCAATATAGTATTGTAGAGTAGAGTCAGGCAGATGTATGAGGGCTTTGTACAGAGGAAATGAACAGTATCTCTTGTTATTTACTTTAATCTGCTTTTCCTTTCCCGTTTATCCATTTACATCTAATTCACTACTGAATTGGCTTCACACATTACACTGATCCCTTATCACTTGACATTTTAATAGCAAACAGGCTCCGTAGCGGCAGCATTTTAATTGTATTTTCATTGCGCTGCTGTTTATTTAAGCTCTGATCTGGGTACACAGGGAAACAAGATAACTTATAACAGCTATCTGTATCAAAAGACATGGTTATTTACATGTAATAAGACTAGACAAGGAAACGTGGCTTATGTAGGAAAGGGGTAAACAAGGCGTCCAATGACCTTTTCTTCCACATCAGACAATTGCCCGCTCCTGACATTCTTCCCCCACCTCTTCACGACAACTTTTAATTACTTCTGTGACTGACAGCTGGACCGGAGGAATCCACATAGGAGAACATGGTGACAATTCACTGGTCAAGAAACCAGTTTGGCCAAATTAGAATCCTTTTCCCTCACTGCTTTAAGAACTCGGTGTTTCTCTTCCAATTATACTGGGACGTAATTACTGGTTCCTAATAAGAGATCTCTTTGTTATTATATGTGGTGCTTATGATCATTATATTGTACAATCCTCTGGTGGCCATTATTCAGGTTAAAAAAGGGATTTTGGTGGTATTATTATTTGCTATTGATTTTAATTTAATAAATATCCATTTTTCGATCCATGTTATAAATTTGAAGCGCTCATTTTTATAAGAAATATAAATTTGTAAAACAATATATAGTATAAGAGTCATTTCAGTGATGCTTGTTTTATTGCTGTGTTTCCGTATCTTAATTGGTAGGAACAGCAGTACCCCTTGATAACTACCAGTATTACTCTCTTTATTGGGGGGGGCAGGGGATGTTCCAAATAGGTCTGTCGTTCTCTGTGAAACATCATGTTAGCCACTGTTCCTAGTGATACATTAGCAAATTGATCAATCTTCATCACCTTAGTTGCTGCCAAATGTGACTCAACAATTAAGTCGTCAAGCGGACCTTTACGACATTCAATACATGACCGCAAGCATGATGGAATGTTAACTATACTATACTTATTTACTCAATAGTTACCTGTATCTTTCTTTTATACCCCTGCTACCCTTTTTCTTTCCTATTGAACACATATCGAGTCTGTTCCAAGGGGTTTATGGGATACTATTGAACACATATCGAGTCTGTTCCAAGGGGTTTATGGGATACAACATCACTGATTCCAATACGTCCCGCAAGAGGTCATGACCTGTTCCATGTCACATAGGAACAGTGAATACCACAGAGCTGCATTAAATGAGCTAATAATGGATCAATATAAATGAACTACATGGAAGAGATGGGTCTTCTTTGTCCAATTCAGGACCAGATTAATTGTCCTGACTATATTCTCTGTGATGACGTGGGCGATTTTAAAGGAAGGTTTAATCACTTTGATCTCTGTTACCAGCTCTTTGTAAGATACATATTTTTAGAAAAGGACAAACGTGTTCTTACGAGATAAAAAATAGACTAAACAAAGAGCTAAGGACAATACAGTGTAATTTAACATAATAATAATACTTTCTGCATTGGCCTTCGAGCCAGAGAAGATCTGCTGAAAGTTACTTAAATAAAGAGACGGTATTGTTGAAACACAAGGTATAATTATGTATTGAAGTAACGATGCTCGGGCAGCGAAACGCATCAGCACTCTATTCAGGCTCTTAAAGAAATATGATACCTAAAATGATATAGTGTGAAAATAATATGTCCTATATGTTTTCTTTTGCTGAATAACTTAAGGGTACATGCTGGTACCAGGCAACTTGTTTATCTTTTACTTGAAAATTGGCCACTGAGTGGCGCTCATTTCAATCTGCAAAACATACTCCTGAGAAATGTAAATATACAATAAACTGCTGGGCACATATTACGTTGTGCCTATATTTCTCCATCATCCATTCTGGGGGACACTGCTACAATGGGGTTGTCTGAGGGCGCTTGGAGTTGGCACTTAGATGGTTAAGAACTAAACTTGCTACTGACTCCTCCCCTCAGTTGGGCTGTGTTTGGTACCGCTTAGCAGTACTTGCTGTAATTATAATAGAAGTTTTTATTTTCATAGTTTCTTGTTATCAGTGTAGATGGGGATGAATGTTTGTAACATTTTTTTCCTCATATATTTGATAATGGAGCAGTGCTCCATTTTTATTAAAAAAAAAAAAAGAGAAGCAAAAGAAAAAAAGTCTTATTGGCTATCGCTAATAGTGTCAGCGCAAAGCGACTTTCACTATTCAGTCCTGACGGGTCCGGCTCTGACACAAGCAGAGAGTGCCGCACTCCTTCCGGAGACCAGACATTTTGAAAGATACCAAGTTCCCCGCTGAGGCAGAGGGGGGACATGGATATTTCTGAGCCTCAGCTGTGGTGGAGCGAAGTGATCACCGAGTGGAGTCTAGAAGCCTATATATGAGGCTCACGGAGGCTCTAGCGGTGGTGGGAAGCCATATCAGACAAGGGAGAGTAGTTTAAGACTCCCTCCCTGTCAGTGAGACAGTCCAGAGCGGGGAATCTTCGCGCCCTTTCCTGCATGATAGAAAGGGTTGTTTGGAGGTACACTGTGGCTGCTGCTGGCTTTTCCCCTCGGGATCCTCAGGCTTCAACCTCATTATTACGGCTAAGTACCCCATAGGGGATATATGTATTTTCATAGATATAGATAGAGATATATATATATATATATATATATATATATATATATATATATATATATATATATATATATATAAATTAGCTGATTTATATTTCTGATGGAGCTTCTTGTCTATTGTAAATAATCTTAGAAGAGTCTACAATTGGAACTGTATTTCTTTTCCCCTCTTCCCCCCCCTCCTCCAGCTTCTTAAGAGTTGGGGCTGGTTAATCTAGGAAAAATTTTGTAAATAGACATTCTTTTCTATGATGGGAAAGAGACTGAAGTAGTTTACTGGGCAACTTTTTTTTTTTTTTTCTTTTTTTAAAAAAAAGAAATTATATATTCAAGTTCAGGTGATATTGTTTTAAAAAGAGAATAATATCCCTTTGGAAGGATTGAGTGTTACAATGTCGGATAAGGGATAGAGTGCCCGTGTTAAATATTTTACCTGCTCTAAATGTTAGGCTAAATTGCCAGGGGGACAGTTGGACCAGGAGGCTCTTTGTGCGCAGTGTGAAGCGGGAGTCCAGGGCGTGCAGTCCCGGCGTGGCCCTTCCGCCATAGTGGAGGAGCCTGTGTGGGTTGCCTCTCTGGCACGGTCTGTTTCTTTATTCGCCCAAATTATCAATAAACAAGCAGAATCTAGCTCCGCTTCAGTGAGTGTAAATGCTGGTGGCTGGCACATCCTTCAGGCCTTTGTTCGCATCCGCGTGGGTGGCGAGAGCTATGGAGTCTTGGGCTGACCAATTAGCTTCTGGTTTACAAGAGTCAGAGTTGCTCCCCTTGACTCTTCACCTTAAGGAAGCTTCTGGTTGTCTCTATGAGCCAGCCCAAAATTTGGCTTCCATTTCTTCCTTGGTGTCTGCTTCTGCAGTTGCAGCTAGGAGAACGCTTTGGCTTCATTTGTGGAATGCCGACCTGGAGTCTAAAAGATTTTTAGAGGCTCTTCCATTTTCAGGGTTGGTTCTCTTCGGTCCTATATTGGATAATATGATCAGTCACACTACCGGAGGTAAAAGCTCTTTTCTGCCAGTTAATTCATCTAAACCCAGGATTTCACGTTTTGGTTCCTTTCGCCAGTCCTTTCGTGGGAATTCAGTCTCAAGGGGTCAATCCTCCAGAAGAGGTAAGCCTCTCGCTAACAGGGGACAATCTCAGAAAGGAAGAGGCTCCTATTCTAAGAGGTGTCCATCTTCTAAATCCTCAGAGAAATCTTCCGCATGAAGGGACCCCCCCTCCCCTAGCAGCTGCAGGGGTGGGGGGTTGCCTTTGATTGTTCAGGTACCAGTGGATGGCCTCCACCAAGGATGTTTGGATATTGGGAATAATATCCAGAGGTTATTTTTTGGACATTATGGGTCCTACTCCTCAAAAAATTTTCAAAACTAAACTACCTCGCGATTGGGTCGAGAGAAAGTCGATGCTTCAATCAGTCTCTTCTCTTCTTTTCGCCGGGGTCATTTGCAAAGTTCTGGAAGAACAGAAGGGAAAAGGGTTTTACTCAAACCTGTTTTTGGTGCCCAAACAAGACGGATCATTTCGACCGATCTTGAACCTGAAAAGCCTCAATACTCCTCTTCGAGTAACCAAATTTCGTAAGGAGTCAGTTCGCTCGGTGATCATTGGGTTGGAACCCTTGGAGTTTCTAGCATCTATAGACATTCGGGATGCATATCTACATGTTCCAATTTGGGAAGATTGTAAATCCCTCCTTCGTTCACCGTAGGGAATTCTCATTTTCCAATTCGGGCTCTTCCCTTCGGTCTTTCCACTGCTCCCAGAGTGTTCACGAAGATTATGGCTGTGATGGCGGCAGGTTTGCGTGCCCAGGGAGTAAATGTAATTCCATACCTGGACGATTTACTCATCAAAGCTCCCTGAGAGGTGATCCTATCTCAACATGTGGTCCTCACCCTGAATTTTTTGGAGCGGCACGGCTGGATAATCAATTACCAAAGTCTTTACTACAGCCTTCACAAAGGATGGTGTTTTTAGGACTTTTTATGGACACGACCCTTCAGAAAGTCTTGCTTCCAGAGCAAAAGATTTGCTCAACTCAAAACTCAGTCCGCCTGCTTCGGAATCATCCACGCCCTTCCTTCAATGAAGTTGGGGATGTGGGTTCTAGGATTGATGGTATCAGCATTCGAGACTCTTCCCTACGGTCAATTCCATTCACGGGCCTTTCAGTGGGATCTTTTGAAACAGTGGCCGGGGTCTCCCAAACATTTGGAGTCTCAAATGATTCACCTCTCCAGGAAGTCTCGCAATTCTCTGGGTCGGTGGCTCATTCAGGACCATCTGCGAGTAGGCAAGTCCTTTGCTCTACAGGAATGGATCGTAGTGACTACGGATGCAAGCTTGCAAGGTTGGGGAGCAGTGGTCCTCCATCTTCGGCTACAGGGACTCTGGTCCATCAGGGAGACTCTTTTGCTGATCAATATTCTGGAATTACGAGCCATGTTGCTAGGCCTTCAAGGAGCGCAATCGTTCCTTCAAGGAAAGCCGGTTCCTCTGTAGTCAGACAATGCCACGGCAGTGGCGTATGTAAATCCTCAGGAAGGAACAAAAAGTGCAACAGCAATGCAGGTTGCGGAACAGATACTGTCTTAGGCAGAGACCTGGGTTCCAGCGATATCCGCGGTCTTCATCCCAGGAGTGGACAACTGGGAGGCGGATTATCTAAGCAGACATGCAATTCTTCTGGGAGAATGGTCTCTGCATCCGCAGGTTTTTCAGCAACTGGTTCAAAGATGGGGCCTTCCAGATCTGGATTAAATGGCATCCAGATACAACTATCAGGTACCGAAGTTTTGCGCGAGAACCAGGGACCCTCTGGCGGCAGCGGTGGATGTGAGGTCAATGAAGTGGGATTTCAGGCTGGGATATCTATTTCCCCCAATCCCGATGATTCCTCGAGTACTACGAAGAGTCAAAGTAGGATGTCATCCAGTAAATCTAGTAGCGCCAAATTGGCCAAGGCAAATTTGGTTTGCGGACATAGTGCGTATGGCAGTAGGAGGAGGTTGGGCTCTTCCCCTCAGATCCGATCTCCTCATTCAAGGACCATTTCATTATCAGGACTTAACTCGGTTGGCTTTAAGGGCATGGCTATTGGGACCAGTCTCTGGAGATCAAGGGGTTTCTCATCGAGAGTAGTGGATACCCTAATGAAAGCTCGTAAGCCAGTGTCGGCTAAGATATATCATAGGGGGTGGAAAATTTACGTACAATTGTTTGAAAATAAGACGTTTGGCCTCTTTACCTGATGTTCGTACTTTTCTCCAGGGAGTGCTGCATATTCAGCCACCCTATGTCCCTCCGTTGGCTCCATGGGACTTAAATCTAGTTCTTGAGGTTCTTCGGCATCCTCCATTTCAACCTCTACAATCGTCTGACATCAGATTTATGACATGAAAGGCCATTAATTCTGCTAGAAGAGTGTCTGAATTAGGAGCCTTGTCTTGTAGGGATCCGTACTTAGTTTTTCATGAGGACAGAGCGGTCCTCAGGACCGTTCCTTCCTTTTTGCTTTAAGTAGTTTCAAGTTTCCATATAAACCAAGACATACTGGTTCCAGCCTTTTGTGAACAAATGTCCTCTTTGGGACATTTTTCTTCTACTCCTTCATCTACTGGTCTGGATGTAGTTAAAGCTTTAAAGATTTATGTGGAAAGGACTTCCACTTGTCGAAGAACTGATTCTCTCTTCGTGCTTTACGATTCTTCTAAAAGAGGATGGCCAGCTACCAAATAAACTATTGCTCGCTGGATTAAATCTGTGATTAGACATACCTATATAATTATGAATCGTCCTGTGTCTAGAGTTCTCACGGCACATTCTACACGTGCGGTGGGGGCATCCTGGGCTGCTCAGCATGGTGCTTCTGCGGATCAACTGTGTGGGGCAGATTCCTGGTCCTCAGTTCATACTTGTACTCGTTTTTGCAAGTTTAACAATTTTGTGTCTTCGGACGCCAATTTTGGCAGAAATGTTTTGCAAGCCAGTGGACCAGGTCATTCCCACCCTTAGGGGGCTACTTTAGAAGGTCCCCATTGTAGCAGTTTCCCCCAGAATGGATGATGGAGAAAAGAGGATTTTTGTACTTACGTTAAATCTTCCTCTGAGTCCATCTGGGGGACACGTTCCCTCCCTTTAGCTGTTGGTTTGTTTAGTTATATTGTTGTGCCCATTTTCTTGGGACTTATTACTGAAGTAGGTGGGTCTGCTGAGGGGTCAGCAGCAAGTTTAGTTCTGAACTATTTAAGTGCCAACTCCAACTCCAGTACAAAAATCCTCTTTTTTACTACCATAAATAAACCCTGTTTGAGAAAATATTTTCCCTAAAAGGCAAATTATCGTTGTAACTATTGCTTTTAATTAAATGGCTACTAGTAACATCTATACAGTTTTCTTATATTGACCAAATATACACTCGGAACCGATGGTTTATTAGCATGGATGCAGCCGCAAAACCAACTTACTGATGTCTCACCCTCTCTCCATCCATCTCCTCTGTGCAAACTGCCCACTCTCCACCCATCTCCTCTGTGCAAACTTGTTATCCTCAGTCAGCCCAACTCTTCTCTTCTGTGCAAACTTTTCACCCCTCCCCCCCTTCACCAATCTCTTCTCTGTGCAAACTTTCCACTCTCCACCCATCTCCTCTTTGCAAACGTGTCGCCCTCACTCCACCCATCTCCTCTCCTCTGTGCAAAGTTCTAACCCTCATTTCACCCATATCTCAGGAACGTGCACACTTGTCCCAGGAGCTGTTGTACAGACCTCTGTTCTCCTGACAGATGCAGGTCTCTAGAAAGAGCTTAGACTCTTATGGGTAAATTTATCAAGCTGTGGGTTTGAAAAAGTGGAAATGTTGCCTATAGTAACCAATCAGATTCTAGTTATCATTTATTTAGTACATTCTACAAAATAACAGCTAGAATCTGATTGGTTGCTATAGACAACATCTTCACTTTTTCAAACCAGAAACTTGATAAATTTATCCAACTTTTTCCAAATTCTCTTAAAGACACATTAGAAG